>NC_044069.1:16013361-16030861 GCF_902167405.1 Gadus morhua
GGTGGGGGTCAGAAATGTGACTCAGTCTGTCTGGGGGAAATCCATGTTAACCCCCCTGCCCCCCTTTCCATATCTCCACCCCCCCCCCCCCGCCTTGTCCTTCTCCCTTCCCCGAGCACAGAGACGCCTCAGTCAGTGCATTGTGGGTGCCGGGCGGGCCTCTTCCCAGGGCCTCACCTGTACATGACACTGAGGTGCACCGGCCCCGGCATCAACCATGCCCTTGAGAGGACACATGAATGGAAGGAAGACAGAACATCATTCATCCATATAGCCCCGAGGAGTAAATGGAAGTCCTGCAATTACAAGCTATACCATCCTCTCCCATTCCATATTACTCATGCCAATTTTTTCTCTCTCTTATCAAGGCTTTATATGACAAGTCTAATGAATAACCCGTTCGGCTATTCATACAAAACCATTGCATGTTAATTGCAGTGGGTACGGAACATGCAAACCCATGTTTGAGGTACGTTTCTTCCGACGGTAAGGGATGAATAAAACTGTTTGTTTTGTTATGTATTGTTTTTTCAATGCATTAAGCTTTATATATTCAACAAACTGTGCAAAGTCGAACCCATGGGAGTCGAAACCATATGTTTTACAGGCGCATTTAAGTATTATAAATGACTGAAGGTCTGTCCTGCACGTTTATAGGGTAGCATTCACTTTCCTTTGTTTTCCCTCTCTCTGCCTGGCTCCCTTGTTCTCCGTGGCAAATATTGTGGTATTGTCATGTGTAAAGGCTTAGGATGATTACAAAATAATTTGAAAATAGAATAAATACGGGCAGTCTTAGGTTGAGGTTTGTGCTGTCTGTCAACATATGACAGCTGCAGGCCAATTTTCAATGTGGCATAAGTGGTTTTGTGGTAAACGTGCACTTTAATTTATCTAAACTATATCCTAAGCTGTGGCTTGCTTTATTATTTAGGGGGCCACATCAGTTACAATGTTGCCCTCCGCTCCGTTGGCAGAAATTTGAATGGCTAATATGTATATCTTTTGAGGAAAGGGGGTTGTACTCTGTAATTCTTATATGAGGTATACAGCTGACTACAAATCTATAATAAAATCTCTTTTGGTCAAAATATTATGTTATATAGTGCTTGAAATAGTAAGTGCAATTAAATTGGACTTGTTCTCTTAACCTTTTTGATGTTGACACACAATATTACATAAACGATAATAAAACAGCATTACCTTATCTTAATTTATTTGGCCAAAAAAAGACTATTGCAATTGGGATGTTTTGTTGATGTTCAAAACAATAATATCAAGCGAAACCAATAATACCAATATTTCTTTTTCATAATGCGACTCGTTGTTGTACATCTTCCAACTGTATGGCTGATTGTGTCGTGACAGTGCGTCGCCGTGACAGTGAGAAATCGCCTCATCGAACAAGACGAGCACATATCCCAGAAGCCCTCCGCCTAGATCCCTCCGCAGCACAGCTACCAGCAGCGTTCTTCAACAGACAACATGGCAGACAAGAAGCAGACCGTGGATCTTGGGCTATTAGAGGAGGATGATGAATTCGAAGAATTTCCAGCAGAGGGTAAATATAAAAAAGCCTCCGCTAGTTACAATTGAAGTACTAAATATATTGACAGTATAAACGACTAGCAAGGATAAGCCGGGGCCTGAAACGGTGACTCAGCTAGCATTGCTATGCTAACGTTAGCCTGCTTATAAACATGTCATGCCTAGCTTGGTAGTTAGCTATGTTAGAAAAACATAACAGATTGAGGCAGAAAACGTTTGAACCATTAGAATTGTGTACATCTGGGGTTCGTACTTCAAGGCTTTGTTTCGGGTATGGTTCAAGCAAAATCAACGGCTTGATATTGTAGCTGGTTAGCTACACGCCACTGTCAGGGTGGAAGCTATATACGTAAACTGTGTTCAGCTCGCTAACGTAGCTGGCGTTGGTTGCAGGAGGGAAGTATAGCAGCAACTATTCTGTATTTTATCTCATAATAACATATTGTAGTGTTTGCAGACTGGACAGGTCTGGACGAAGACGAGGATGCACACGTCTGGGAAGACAATTGGGATGACGACAACGTAGAAGATGACTTCTCGAATCAACTCAGGTAAACAGAATCGACTTGTTTCCTCTTAGGTACATTAACGGTGTTGATCGCTGCAAACCAAAAGCTCTCTCACATTAAATAAGGGTTTAATGATTTGGCTAGGAGATATGGAGGGGTTATTTGCTACTGTACTGCAAAACTACATTGTTTTGATTAAATGTTATATAATCGACTGTTGAGGCAATGTTTGCAAGTGTTTCAATCAGCATATAGCTACAGATGACATGAACATAGTGTCCTTATGTTAGCACTACAATAATGGGGTAATAAATTATCCATTTGAGCTAATTAATTGATTACACAAATGATGGACACAAAAATGATGTAAAATTTCAAGCACCCTTTTAAAATGAATATCTTACTAAAACAAACAAGGAGTTATATTATCTCCGTAGATTCTTTTTAATAATCATATGAAAGACTTTACACAATAGTAGACTTCCCAAATATATCTATACCTACCTGTTGGTCCATCCCTATGGTCAATGACATGTACCATAGCTCTCGGGTGTTTCTGACCCTTAACTTTCATTATCACTCTGTCGACCCTTGCATTTATTGAAACAACGACATTCATTAGCTTTATGTTCCCATGTGAGTATTCATTATCTTTATTCAGAGGAGCTGATGTTAAACTGCTTTTCTCTCCATTTTTCCTTTTCACTCCTATTTTATTTTTGTATTCTGGGGAAGCCTCTAAATGTATAAATTATATTCTAAACAGAAGATCACACCCTAGTTTAACAAGCCTTATAGAAAACAAATTGGAAAGTCAATGGAAGGTCATTGCTTACTTTCAAAAACCCTCAACTGGTTTCTAAGTGCTAAACATGTATGTAATGTACCTGCAACACAATCAATTGATTTAAGGTGCACAGGGCCATTGGCATTTGAGTGTCTAGAAAAGTGTTAAGATAAATTCAATAAATTATTAGGGTGCCAATCAGAAAGTGCGAAGGCAACCTATTGTAATTGTTGGTTTTATTATTATAATTCCGCCACGTTTGACTTACACAGCCTAAACCGCTGGCACGCTTTTTATGAAACTTACTACAGTTCTAGAGGCTGACTCAAGATTAACAGAGAGCAAATATTACACTGAGTGGCGCTATAGCAACAGTCCAAAAATGCAAACTTTGAAGAAACATATCTCATAACCGCTTTGACTTAGAGTCATGATACTTTGTTAACACATGCATATCCTCATGGTGAACAAATATGCCTCAAGAACCTATGACTTTATTTGGATGGATTTACGACTATCTCGAACTTTGTTAAAAACCCTAAATTCCTTAAGGATCCTAGGTATTTTGACTTAGACAAATGGTATGTGGCGATTTTTTTTCCCCAATGAGAGCGACACGAACTTTGTCTGAGAAAAAAAAAAAAAAAATTATAATAATAATTCATGTGCACGCAGAGACTATGGCGGCCGAAATTAGACTATGGCGGGGCGCCATAGTCTCGTCAATATGTGGGAAACACTGATAGGGGGCGCTAAGCAATCATTTGAAAACTTTAAAGATCATCATAACTCCTCAGCCTTTTGACGTTGTACGGTCATGAAATTTTGTCCACCCACCAACAGATCCAAGCTGAGGCTTTTTCCAGCGTTGTCAACCGTATGCAAACAAAAATGGTCTTAATCGTCTACGACAGGGTTTTAATGGTCTGTCGGGGGTCTTAATGGTCTGACAGGGTCTTATTGGTCGGCTTTAGGCTTGCCACCCGTAAAATGCTGCTTGAAGCTTTAATTATTATTATTAAGAGGACATAATGTCCTTTTATCAATAAGCCATAAAAATGCTGCAACCACAGCATCTAACCACATCCCTCCTATGTTTAGCTTGACATTGGGCTCAGTTTGTTATATGGTGGTATGATGCAGATGAAGAAAAATCAGTTTCACTCACTCTTCAAAACTCCCTTTTGAGATTGCAGAATCTCTATTGAAGTCCCACACGACTACACTCGCACACCTGGTCGATAATGTCGGAAAATGTTTTTAAAGCCTATCTAAATGTAATGCAATCACCAGATCTTCTATTGTGCCATATTCCCCCCTAAGTTCCCAAATTGGTGTTCAGTCCTAGAGGGTCAGGCTCTATCTCTTTAAAACCTTGCTGGCAGTGTTAACAGCAGGCCCACCACTTGCTCTCCACACAGGGTTATCAACGCGTCCTCTGTTCTGCTCCAACGCATCTCTCTGTTTACCCTCACACTCAAAGAATAATCAATAGCTGTTTAGAGACAAGTAGCGGCTCTGTTTTCATTTGAGTACGCTTCACATAGTAATACACCATTGTTTTATTCAGTTCAGTCTATAATGGTCATTACGTTATTTCTAGATGATATTGTTAAAATTATTGCATGGCTGTTTGTGCGTAACGTGTGTGTGCGTGTTGTGAAATCATCAAATACATTGCAGCGTTTTCATATATATTTTTTCACTCCATTCTCCTAATGGTTCTTTCAATCAATGGCGGTGGGTACTTATGCCTCTGCCACCCACTGGTAATCATCTCTCCTGACGGGATTTTTTTTCCACTCCTTTTCAGAGCGGAGCTGGAAAAGCACGGCTACAAGATGGAGACGTCGTAGTGCTTTGCTAAGGCCCCTTTGGCGTTGACCAACGTTGGATACAGACTTTGATGTTAAACGTTTCCATTGTGAAGCAATGGTATAAAAATATGTTTTTGTTTTTGTAAGAAATATTGAAGTAAAGTTTTGAAAAATAATGTTGGTGTTCATTTTTTTGTTTATGTGAAAATTAGGGATTGTTTTCTTCAGCTGCTGTAATGCTGCCTAGTTCAGTTAGATTATCACTTGGCTGGATTGGAATTAAGTTATTATTAATGTTCTTGGTGCGTAAACTAAATTTGCATTCAGTAGTTACTGAACCAAATCCATCATTGTTTTGAACCTCTAAAATGTAGTCTTGGTTAATAAATAAAAGCAATTTTCCAATCATGTCGGGCTTAGCTATAATGTCTTTAAATTAATTTAGTTGGGGCCATTGAGGTTCTGTGTAGCAGAGCGGCAATATAACACTTCACCTACCGGTAATGAATGGGTAATTGTTGCTCTGTGGCACACTCCACATGCAGTTTAAGCTGTGCACATTTGCATGATATTACTCAAGTTTTAAGTGGCACGTTTTTTATTTAATGTTCGTGAGTTGTGAGCTGGTATTACCTTTAAAGTCGGACATTGATTTTTTTTTTTCATGGCGCTGGTTGAACTGGTCTCTGAATAAAGGGGGTTATGTTTATGCACGAAGAAGATGGGAGAGTTATTCACAAAGACTGATGTTGGCAGAACGCGGACAAGAATGTGTGAGGTGTTTGTGACACACTCACACAGTCGGTTGCTATGCTGTACAACCGACCCCCCCCCCCTTCCCCACACACACAGTACTGAGTCCCTAAAGGAGAGATTATCCACCGCCGTGTTTGTCAGAGCCAGGGAGGAAGTCCCAGCATGGGGGCGCCCTGCCCGGGCCTGCCCCTACCAACTCAACAGGCCCTACTCTTCCGCTCAGAACGGCGGGGGGCCGGGCCGGGCCCTCAGGCTGAACCAGAGGCCAATTTAGCCACGCTTCTCCGGCAGAATGATTTCTCTCAGCGCTGCGCGGTCTCTGTCCCAGGGTCCTAATGAGGTGAAATGGATGCCAGGAAGACCTGGCCAGCAGCGGAGAGAGCAGCAGCCGTCCTCCAGATATAAGTTCATCCTTGCTTGAAGATGCTTTGCCTCAATTATATCGGATATAAAGTTGACATGTATCCATGGTACTTTCTTTCCCTGAGGACTTGTTCAACTAATACACATTTTCAAGACCAAGGCTTAATTTTATTAAGACTATTATGTGCCAAGGTATTTCATAAAATTACATTGACTTCAATCTAAACATTTTAAAGATTTTTTGTGTAATATATTGAATATCTCAAGATATTAGATAAAAAATAAATCCCTTCAGGGTGTAGCAAGAACGCATTTGACAAATAGAGGTTCTCAGACACATTTGAGAAGATTATATCGATGTCGATTATAATCTTGACACAACCTCAGCCATCCTAGAAGATATTACCCTGTCCCAGTCTACAAGTTATTATCCAAAGCAATCAATCAAAAAATATAAATCACAGCCGAAGCAATTCTTCCAAGCACACATCCCTGACATGACCTTACATTTGATGCCACGGAACAGATATAAGCAGCCCACCATTTATTAAAGCCATAAAATATGTTTTTTGTTCTTGCGAGCTGTAATCTGTAAATTCAAGAAAGGCAGACAACAGATGTTCGTGGACTCTGCACAACGTTAATCGCAGTGCCCTGGATACGAAGATCTAGTGTGTGCTGTTGAAACTAAGTGCCCTGGGCCACACGATTATTCCAAGAGTCGGGAAGTCAGTGGAGTGAGAGAATCAGTAAGTGAGAGCAACAGAGGAGGATCCTGAATCATTTTGTTTGTGCCGAGAGCGTAAGATTGGTCCCTTGTGTTTGACACCGCGAGACCCCTCAACAGGGCCCCCAGAATTATGTCTTTACGTGGAGGTCCGCCGGGCCCTGTTCAGTGTCACTGGACTGTCTTTTGCCCTTTTACTGCTCTTCATTATATTTAGAATTTGCGTAAACCCTTATTGTCGTTCCTCGGTGACCCGCGTGATTCATCAGGACACAAGCGTCAAGTCAACTGCGGCTGATATTGACTAAGCGTCTTCTATTCGAAGCCTGCACAAAGCCTGTGAATGTCATTTTTTTTCACTCGGTTTTCATTGCTCTAAGGATTTCTGAAGGATTATTAATTTTTGGTCCAATTTCTGAAGGGTCTTCAAAGACCTTGAAATCAGTGAAATAGTTTTGCCACTTAATGTTCTCTCCATCGATGGTGAAATTATTTCCATGGAGGCTTACAGGCCTGCTTATGACAGAAATACATCTAAAGTTGCACATAAAGATCTACTTGGCACAGATTACGTTAAATTGAGTATACTGTGCTTGTATACATTCCTATATATCGTTAAGAAGGCCCTAAAAGACTGCTCCTGTTTCGGCCAGAGCTTTTCCCCTCACCTGTATGAATCCAATAAAACCACATGACTTCATGTGAGAGCCCTGCCAATGGAGCCACAGAGAGGACCATTTTCGAACACTTCATGGTGTCGGAGCCATTGTTCCTGGAGCCTATGAGCCTGTGGGCGAGAACGCACCCCCTCCCCACTCTCCCACCCCCCACCCCCGCTGTGTCTGCACTCGGCACTGAAGACATACGCCGACCACCTAAGCTGTGCTTTCCGCCCCTTCCAGCAGACACTGAAGGCTACTGTGACTAACCACACGCTCTCTCTCTCTCTCGCCCTCTCCCTCGCCTCCACCACCACAGCAGCAGACTCATGTCCCCTTTCTCCTCTCTATCTCTCTTCCTCCTCTTCTCTACCATCATCAGGCCGGGGAGAGAAGATGGGGTTTGGGGCGGGGGGGGGATGGTGGGGCGGTTGTGGTGCAGCTAGGAGCGTGCAGCTGCTACAATAATAGCCCTAATTGCATGTTTCTTTTGTGCGGCTGAAATTAGTGGTGAGGCTACAATACTAGTACTACAGCCCCCCGAAACCTCGAGTAAAGATGGAGACTGGAGTAAATAAAAAAAAAGACAGAGGGAGAGAGAGAGAGAGAGAGAGAGAGAGGAGAGAGGGAGGGAGGGAGGGAGGGAGGGAGACTCGGAAGGGGTTTGGTTCGCCAGCGAGACCCATCACCGCCACCCTCTGCCAAGGCGCCCACACCTGCGTCGCTCACACCCACGCTAAAGTAAACACAGATAATAAGGTGTAATTACTTCAGAAAATAATAACGAGCAGCACCCCTCCAGACCCCCTCTCCTCTCCTTGTGTGACAAAAGGCTGCCTGTTTTTTTTTTTAGGGTGAGCCAACCCCTGAGGATCACTACGAGTGCCCTATCTAAAGACCCCGGGGCCCCCTCCACCCGAGGGGCCCTTATTGGACAGCCATCAGCATGGAGGCAGACTCGTGCTTTTAAGTCTCTTGTGCCCTTAACTACCGCAATTAACTACTATGGATTGACCGAGGGGCCAAATTTTCATCTCTTTTTCATCCTGATCAAAACAATCCTGTGATGTCCTAAATGCTTTTGTTAGCAGTGTCTCACTGTAATTGCGAAACATTTTGCCTCTGCAAGACATTGCGAAAATACTGAATTTTCTTTCATCTGAGCACAAAGCAGAGAAAATGTTGTAATACGTAAAAAAAAAGAACCAAAAACCAGAGGCCTCGACTTGGACACTAAACCAAGCTCCAAACCATATTCGACCCAATGCTTTTAACAGCATCACCGGCCCACCCGAATATAAAGAATACAGAGAGACCAAACCGTCCTGACACACGGAACTATGTGAAACCTAATATCTGCCTTGTATTTCATAAATCCACCCCTCCGACTCCCCTTTAAAGGCTCCACCTGTGTCTGCATCGGACCCATCAGAGGTCAGCTTAGAACATGGATTGATTCACCCGGGCATGTGAACATGACACCAAACAGTTCAGACAGTACAGGTTCACACCGAGGACTCACCGTCATTTAGGCCCAG
The DNA here is from genome assembly GCF_902167405.1 of Gadus morhua. Lineage (NCBI taxonomy): Eukaryota > Metazoa > Chordata > Actinopteri > Gadiformes > Gadidae > Gadus > Gadus morhua. Next base: position 16,022,066 of record NC_044069.1, read on the forward strand.
CTGCTCTTTAACTCGATCTGACGGGTTGGCACGCGGACAGACGCAAGACGGGTGTGTTTCAGTTTAGCGCCATCCCCAGCCATTTGGGTCACTATGAAAACAGCTTGGGTTTGATGTCAGAGCGGATTTATGAAGTTTCTCCCCCCCCCCCCCCCCCCCTTCAGTTGCAGCTCCACTATGGCTTATGACATTCTCCCTGGCAATAATCTTTGATGGACATGTGTATAACTCCTCATAGAGCTGGTGCATAGGTACCAAAGGTAATAGGAAACCGCGGCATGTAGTTGTAGCTCACGTGGACGTCATCAGTGAAATCTACCCAGGCTGGGATGGCTGGCCTCCCAGAAAGATATAACAAGAATATACAATGGTTAGAATATCAAACTTGTTATGATAAAATACTTACCATGCTCGTGATTAGTTTGCCTTTTTACTAAGCCAGATTCATAGTAACATGATGATTGAGATCCTTTGGATTTTCTGGCTATAATGTGTTGCGATGATGGGAATGCTATCACTGCACAGGAAGTCATTATGCATGCAATCAGAAAGTCTCTTTGAGATTCTGCTTGTGTTTGGCTGCTCACGCTATGCTACAAAAACAAATGAAAGGCTCTGAAGAAGGCTGAAAGCCAGAAAGTGATTAAAAACAAGCGTCTTTCAAATATTTACAGGGTCAAAGATAGTCATTGTTGCAGTGATGGTTGTTTTAGGCTAATTCTACACAGGGAATTTAGGGGCATTGCAGTTGTACAATATGGTTACATCTGGCTGTCCAGTTATCCTAATTTCTAAATAGGCAGTGTATTAATTCTCCACGCATCCTCAGAGTAATCTATGAAATTACATGAATAACACAGGTCACCTTTGATGATGCACCCCATCCACTTTGTCAGAGTAAATGTTTGGAAACTGTGGGGAAACAGGTCTTGGAGGAGCCTGGGAAGAGAGGCACCTTTATTAACACAGAGGGGAGATAATAGCGAGTGTGATTAAGGGTGTAATGTACAGTAAGTAAGTGTTCCCGTTTGAGTGATGCTCACGCTATCATTAGGAGCGATGGAGCCAAACGGCTCACAAAGATGGCAACATGATCGTTGCAAAGTGACTTCACAACAATCCCCTTCCAGAGGATCCTTGCTTGATCTTGTAAACACAAAACACGTGGACATATAAGTGGAAATGTGTGTATTTACCTTTTTAAATTTGTTCCACTTTAGAATAGCTAAAGTCCATTGAAGTGGACAACATATGGACATTACGCTATATCAGCCTCCTACTTATAGCGCCACACTTCGCAGCACTCAATGGTAAAGGAAGAGGTATTAAAATTGGTGGGTGTAAAATATAGACAAACAAATAAAGGGCAATTAAGTACTCTAAATGTTATTATCATCTTTGGTGGAATGCCTCTGATAAATGTAATTAATCAATCAATGCACCTAATTTTCCACTTCATTATAACCAGCGGGGTTGCAGATTCGCGGATAAGCTGGGCATTGGTGACCTGTGAGCAATCAATCAATCGCTCTGCCCCCAGATTGAATGAGGCGTTGGATGCAAGGCCTGCATCCTTAATTAGAAGTCATGGCATTTGTAACGTACAGGTAATTACAAAATTACAATTGAAGCACACACGGAAAAACAAACAAACATCAACATTGCGTAACATAACATAGTGTTTTACTGTGGGTTTAGGTGGTAACAATATTGACGGTTTAAACGGGAAGTCCACTGACAGAAAAAAAAATATGACGCCTGTTAAAAAACATTATTTCCTCGCTCTACACACGCACAGGGCTCTGCGTAGGAGGCCTTGGCACAGCAACAGTCCCAACAAGGAAACAATTAATCATGTGTGTGAGCGGCTGTCTAAGTGTCTGCTATCTGGACAACAACAAGGCTCAGGCATCTATCTCGCCCAAGGCAATGTAGCCATCCAGGCAGCTAGTCAGGCAGTCAGCCAGTCATTCCATCATCCAGCAAGTTAGTCAAATGGCCAGAGCCCTATGCAGGCATGCAACTACCACTTGTTGTGGGGAGAGAGACGATTTGTTGCAGACAATTACACAGCCAAAAACAGATACAGAAACACAGACACATGCATCGGATGTACACAGGAATGCCAAAAGGGTGCATTAACAGATGTGTTTCTGTGCAGACATTAATGCAAGAACAGGGACCCACTGCAGAGCAGCTGGAAGAGGTATAAGCAAAGTCATGACACACACACACACACACACACACACACACACACACACACACACACACACACACACACACACACACACACACACACACACACACACACACACACACACACACACACACACACACACACACACACGCTCAACGTTTTGTCAACCATATCGGTTAAATCAAATGTCACCATTTGTTAATGGTTGTAATGACAGTCAGTCCAAATACCCATTGCTGGCTCTCAACTAGTTTCAGAGATCAAAGAATGATCTAAACCTCTAAAATATTAAAGAATATAATTAGACTGATGCCATTTACGATTGCTGCCTAATATTTCAATTTCTGCTGGCGTTGTTATAGTGCCCAAATTTAATGTGAGTGCTTTCGGTGTCTGTTTTTCAATTCGAGGAAAAGTTGACACAGCAAACTGGAACTGACGTTGCATTCGCTCCACGCAAAATGTTGTCCTCCCTCATTTGACTCTGGGTCGCCCCTCTCGGTCGGTGGCATGGCAGGTGAGCAGTGAGCAGAAGCAGAAAGGACTTAGTAGAATGATAAAAGGAAATTAGCTGTTGTATAGTCTTACTGCTGTGTCTGCCTCCGACTTGGTGTGTGTGCGTGTGTACACCTAAACACTGGTTTAATAACTGATTTAAGTGTGCGCTCGGACCACTGCCCCTATAGGCTGTTAAGCAAATGGTGTCGACTGTGTGTTCATCTGTGCACACATATGTGTTTACGTGTGTGTGTGTGTCTGTGTGTCTGTGTTTGCGTGCGTCAGAAAAATAAGAGGCATTCGCAGCGTGTGCGCCAACAAAGAGCAGCGGTGTGCGTTTCAGGATGAAGAGTCTGGAGGACATCAGGAGAGCTCGGCAGATCTGGAGTGACACCGGTTACTCCAGAGGGCTGCTGGTGAAAAACACTTCGCCCAAAGCCTGCAGTGGAAATGCTCCTTTGAAGCGCTTCCCTGCGGAAAAAAAGAGGCAGGGAAGGGAAAAGCAGGCGAAGGCGCCGGCCAGCGTTTTCATAACTCCAGTCTTAATACTTTACAGGGAAATACCATCAACTTTAAGAGGTTTGATTTTGGTGCAGGTGTCTCTCTGTCATTTTGTTTTGAGGTGCTGAATAAGTGGACCAAACCTACTGGGTCTACTAGTACACACCCTTGGAGACGTATGCATGCATGCATCTATCTTATGGACTTTTAATGGGAAATTAGGATAATCAAAATAAAGGTCATCTTACGTATTTGTACTTTTCTTTTACACCGCTACTAAGGTTAAAATGTGAGATTAAGAAATATTTGGGCATTATTTAGACACTCTGATTCGGATTTTACATTCTGTGTGTATGAGCAGTGTGTCTAACATTCTGTGTGTGCAGTGTCTCACCTACTGTGTGTCTGTATAGTATGCAATGTGTGTGTCGTGTGACAATGGCCAATGAGAAAGAAAGAGGCATCTTCTTCAGTTAAGTGAGAGGAGAGTGAGTGAAAACGAAGACAGGCCTGAATGTCTAAGTTGTTGATGGACTAAGATGGAGACAGGTAAAATCATTTCTGAGAGAGAGGGCTCCCATTATCCCCCCTGACAGCAGGGAGGCCAAGGTGGAGGGGACTGGCATGTTGAATAGCTTTTCCTGCATGCATTCTAGGGAAGAAATGTTTTTTCGAATATCTCTACGTCAAATACACTCACACAGGATCTAGTTTGTTTGAGTGCATCGCACCCTGAGTAGAATTCATATCAAGTCTTTTGAAAAATACTCTCCAGCACAAACATGCGCTGAGCACAAACGTAATCACATCCACGGATATTTTCTCTCTCGTGCTTTCTGTCCGTCCCACTTTTCATTCTCTCTCTCGCTGTCCAGGTGGTAGCCTGGACAGAACAGGAACAGGAACAGGAAAGAACTTAAAGATTTGCTGCCGCTCGCCCTCTCCCTCAAAGACCTGCGTCCCCTCTGATCATTTCCCACAATGCTCCTTGCACGGAGGCCTCTGTGATCAGTGGTTTATGAGAAAACGCAGGATTCCGACAGACAGCCGGCTGCGTAGGGGGATGGAAGCAGTGGGCCTACACCACCTCCTCCTTTTCTGTGTTCCTCTCTCTCTCTCGCTCTTTCTCTCTTCCTACCGCCCCCCCTGGCTCTCCCTTCAGATCCGCGGGGGCAGCATCTGGGTCCGTTTATCCCAGCCGAGCGAGCTGGGGGCGCTCCCGTGCCCTCTCGGGTTGCAGGGCCTAAGTGTGCTGCAGTGTGGGTCCTTGTTGTTGTTGGGGAAGGACAGGGGCTCATGTCTGCCCACGGGCCTGTCTGGACCATCTCAAAGCCTCCCATCCACCCGTCCCCTCCTTCTCTTCCAGGCCTCTTGGAAGCCCTGAGCCTGGGCCCGAACCCGGAGGACTTGTGGTATGGTTAGTGTAGCGCTTCATCCGAACTGAGCGACGCTAAACAGATTCATGCAGAAGCTACAGCCAAGCAAACTTGACTTGAGGTTTAGGAGACTTTGGTGGTGGCTTGAAAGGGGGTGTGGGGGGGGGATGATGCAAGAGCATCACTTCAAGCTACCCTCTGCGTGGGTGTCTGTGAATGTGTACCGTATATGTTTGCCTATTTTACTGACAAGAGTTGTTTCACGCATGTTGGCAATATTTTATTATATCTGCATATTGACAACAAGAGTGAATGTTAGATGCATGATTTTTGACATAAATGCATTTGCTTGTCATAAGCCTTCACAAGAAATCACCAAAAAATGCCAGGCGGCCTGCAGTTTGCTATAATCCCCAGTCTGCTCTGTGCCGTCAGTCTGGGTTATAAAGGTGCGTAAGTGAATGAAAGCAGAGTGAGTCTGACTGGGGACTCAAAGTTGTTGGGAAGTTATTCAAACACTCACTTATTCCGATGTAAACAGAGAGTGCTTGTCACACACTATTACATATATGGTGTTTACACAAACGCCACTTCAGTTAGGTAAATGACATGGTCAGAGGTGCCCGATGGTGTTGGACAACCCACTGATTTGAAATCTTCAAGGAGATTAAAGATGTATTCTTTCACGACTGGAAAGCATTTATTTTTGTATTGCAGTATTTCCATATAGCTATTTCCAAAGCATTCAATAGGCTACCTGTATAATTCATATGATTTGTGTTATAAAAGTATACAACAGATCATAGTGGTAATTTCAAGTAACTGAACAACCACTGATATAAATAAAAACGTGTGACCAGCACTTAGAGTAAGTAGAAGTCATTAGGTGGTAGGAACATTATAACACGTCACTGCAACAAAGTGCTTCTCCTCTCAATGCTGTTCTCAAAATCCCATTGTCTTTAATGCAAACCAGATCTGCCCCACACTGTGTGTATAGTTTGTCTGCTGTAGTTTTTGTTGTAACCTAGTCTGGCAAGTATTTGGTTTGCGTGTTGTTTGCCATTGTTGCTCATTGGCTTGTCTGCAATTTCCAAGCATGCATGTGTTGGATTTCCATAAGTTACCTATGTTTCAATCATATAATTGCTCTCACAAATAATCATTTCAAAGGTACATTTGAGAACAAGGCAAACAATATTTTAGGTTATCATTAAATAGTGGGTTATGATCAATGGCAACATTAGCCCAGGTAGGCCTAAATATATATCAATAGATGTGTTTCCACTTCTATTTCTCAATTGTGTTTGATTGTATAACTAATACCAACAGCTCTAATATTTCGAAAGGAGTTTAAAAATATTGAAAAGGACTGAGGAAACTTAACACTTGAACAGCTGAAAGGTGACAAAGCCTTTGCTAAAAGTTGTTCCCTTTTTCTTAAAAAAGAAATTGGAAAATGCAGAACTCATTATCATTTCATGCATTAATCATTTCAAGTCTTTCATCTATTACACCACAGTATAATTCACAATAGCAGAAAAGAAGAGTGTGGAAAGAAAAGAGAGCACGAATGACTCCAATGCTGCCAAACTCTATTCAGTCCCTGTATGAGGGCCCTGAAGAAAAAACAGAAGAAAGAGCCAGGTGACTGACAGATGAGACCGATAGAGGAGAGAATGAACTGGCCATTTCACTGCGGTGGGGCCATTCGAGAAGGCATGATTAACTTGTCAGCATTTCCCAACTGAGACACACAACTTATTCCACCTCCGGAATACATCCCTGTTTCTCTGTTACTTTTATTAGAATGTCTCCCTACCCTTTGACCCCAAGGGCCCTCTGTTATTGGCTGTTAATTGGGACATGATGGTCAGTGTGGAGTGGGGAAGGGGGGCCTAAATGGCCTATTAATCATTGTTTAGAGTGTGCCGGGCTATTTTTGGTTGTTTGGTGTTTAGTGAGATAAAAATAGGAGGCGGCGGACGTGGCAGGAGACGGACGGCCGTCCCTCATCGCTCATGGTGTCTGCCGCCGCCCCGCTAGGAAGTCGACAGGAGAGCCCTCGGGCACTGGGAGTTCAAAGGTCCCAGGGGTTTAGCATTGTTAGCTATTTAGCTAGGTGGGCCATTGAGGATAGATTGATTACTGAAAAGGTAAGTAGAAATAACATAAGACCTACATCCTTTGTAAAGCAGCCTTGATGATAAGTAACAAAGTGCATTAGATGAAAACAGGGAAGTATATGCAGGACATCAAACAGTTAGTGTTGTTTGATGTCATGTCCATATTAAACCGTGTTCATCCTGTGTTTTCCATGTACCCAGGCAAACTTTGTCCTTAGCCTCACACGTGCAGGTTATCCAAACAGACACCCTAGTTTACCTGGTTCAAATGAAATGTGTAGTCCTCTCCCATGAATAAAACAGTGCACAAAGCAAACACAGCTTTGTGCACTCTGCAGTAAATGCCAACAAGTAAGTGAATTATTTTGCTAGGAGATTCGACAGTGATGGAAAATAAAATGTCACCGGATCCAATCATTAATCGTGACAAATATTGTCATATGACAGCCAAAAGTACAGGTTCAGAGATTCCATCGGCTGATAAAACATTACTTACAGCCATTTTTCCAATAAGCCATGGACTCTGTGGCTGTGCTGTCAATATTTGCAGGGGATGCGGGATATGCCCTGCCGAAGGCCATTTTGCAAAGAGCAGAGTGCCTGCTGGGAAAAATACAATGGTTCACGCTGGCTCTCTGGGAAGCTGAAAAGCCACTGGCAAAAGGCTGTGAATTATTTTGAGCGCAAAATGCATTTTCTTTGAAGACCGCCGGGCCATTAGAGCCCTTTTGCTCCCTTCTAAATTGTTTTTATGCTGTGAGTAATGTTAACCTTTGCTTTTGTACTCGTCAAATTGTCTCCACCTTTTTCTCCGGCACAAAGCCTAGATGGCTTGGAAAAGATGGGAATAAACTATAGGAAGCATTTTTCACGAGGAAGAGGAGGTGTGAGGAAGGATCTAACCTTTTCCTTTTCTTTTAATGTTTTCCCCATCTTTTTCCTATTAGATGTGTCACAGTGTGATGCATACAGAATATTACAGAAGTATAACCCAATGAAGATGTTAATTAGGTTATAAACATGCATACACAGACACACACGCACACGTACACACACACACACACACACACACACACACACACACACACACACACACACACACACACACACACACACACACACACACACACACACACACACACTGTATAGACCTCCTGTATAGACTACATGTCACTAACCAGTTGACACTCGACCAGCGCCTTGCACCACGTGCGTACTTGATCCTCTTTCATCTCCCGACTCTCTCCTCTAATCTCCATGGGAACGTCGTCACGCATAGGGAAGTGAACGAGAGTTTGACAGTGAGCTAACTTAGCATGGCAGCAAAGGTAAGCATACTTTAACACAACAATTGATAACGTTACGCTTTCTGACTGGCAGTCAACGTTTCAGAGGTGGCACATAATACGTAGAGTTATATTTCAGGGGCTACTATGGGAATGTTGTCGGAAGTACTCCCTTTGTTAACGAGCTAACGCAAACACAACCTACAGTTCGATGATTAACATTGACCATCTGGCAATGACATTGGAGCTTTACACTAGCCAGTTAGCTTAAACAGACAAGGCTAATATGCCCGAGGACCTGTTGATTACCTGTCATTTCCCCGAAGCTACAAGGGCATCGCAGGATATCTTACCATGCTGATTAAACCAATGTTGTGTAATAGCCCGAGTTGCCGTCTCCGTTTTAGACAGTTCATACATGTCAATTATTAATGTAACGCTAACCTTGGGAGAATCCTTCTATAAGTTGCTGCATTATAATATTAGAAGGACAGTGTGTGCATGTGAGTGAGAGATGCGCGTGACGGAAAGGGAATTTAATTAACGCGTCCTATTTATTAACATTTATAATAGAAACGGCCAATATTGTTTTTTGTAACGAATTCGTTATGAACCAACTATTTTAAGAACAACTAATCAAATAGACGATTAAATAGGACACAGTTAAAAGGGTCGACAGGGATGCAAATAGTGCGCTCTGGAAAGGCCTAGACGTACTGACTCGTAATAAAGATATTTATATTAAAAAAATGAATTAACAGAGAAAAGAAGTGAGCCTACTATAACTGTAAGCTGCTTATTATTAACTTAGT
>NC_044069.1:16035861-16045861 GCF_902167405.1 Gadus morhua
TGTGTGTGTGTGTGTGTGTGTGTGTGTGTGTGTGTGTGTGTGTGTGATTCAATCCTATGTTGATCAACAGTGCTTTAAGTTACACTCATGTATTCCTCCTATAGTCCATGTCTAGGAGTAACACAGTCTGGGCGGGTGGACATGAGGGGGAAAAAACTGTTCATCCCATGTGGGAATCTTTATACTGTCCAGCTCTTCACCCACTGCTTTCTATAGCTTCTGCATCACCCTTTTTACCTCATAATAGTATTTTTTATATAATAATAATAATAATAATAATAATAATAATAATAATAATAATAATAATTCATATTATTATTATTATTATTAGTATTATTATTATTATTATAGCTCTTATTAACTAAATAATAATTTTAAGGAACATCCATCATCATCCAGCAAACTGATCATTATTCCCCCATGAACAGGGCTGGTCTAATTTACAATTACCGGTAGTCTTTTCCTGCTAATTCCTGTTCCGGGTTGTGTCTGTCCGGACTAGAGCGTATCACAGCTATTGTGTGTAAGATGAGGAAACACCCTGTTCCCGGTCTTTCATTGAGTCATCTTCACACACCAGTCACACCTGCTGGGTCATTTGAGGTGCCCAGTTTGTCTGAGCTTTATGTGATCTGAAAGGAAAGCTGCAGCTGTAATCTCTGCTGACCAGCCCAGATTCAAAACCCAATATCATGTGAACTCTGCGATTCTCATGATTGTGTCTCTTTTGATTGTGTCGCACGCACGCACGCACGCACGCACGCACGCACGCACGCACACTCACACACACACACACACACACACACACACACACACACACACACACACACACACACACACACACACACACACACACACACACACACACACACACTCAAAGGTAGTAACCACTCTTGCATATGTGAGTTACCCCCGTTACTAGTGACTCACAAAGATCACCACTATCGCAGGCCCTCACAAACCTCTCTCCCTCTAAAATGAAACATAATTAATTACAGCAACAAGGCAAAGGCAATGATTGCTCCCCTCACTAGTGCGGTGGAAATTGAAATAGATTTAATAGATGTAGGCTCTGGGGACGGGTCATTACCAGTGACCCCTGCTGGGATTACTGCTTCCATTTGTGAGCTCCATAATGGACTTGTGACAGCTAGGAGCCGGGGGTCAGAGTTCAAATGCCACCTTGGGGTCCATTCATCCTTCCATTCAACCCACTCGGCCATCCACCCACCCGTCCATCCATCCAATAATCTGTCCATCTGTCCGTCTATCCATCCAGCCAACAAGCCCCCCCTCCTTTCACCCCACCACACGTCCATCCACAAACCACCCACCTTACCGTGCCTACTACCTACCCATTCTCCGATCCACCCATCCACCCACCGTCCCTCTGTCAGTCAGATGGAGAGGTGGACAATGCACCAGTGGTGAATATTGTTATGCCTTGACACATTGATACTTTCAAGCTGTTGCTCATATTGTATTCAATTATGATGCTTTTTTATTGCGGAATTTCCCTAGCTGGCTCTGGACGCTGGCCTGCTTGTTTAAAATGGCACAGGGCAAAGAAAAAACTTCACATTAAGGTTTAAAGTTGGTCCTCTGTGCCAGCTGCCAAGTCGGACTGGCAACCCACGCTGAGTTTTTTAAACTGTTTTCTTGCTGAAACGCTGGATGGAGTTATGATATGGGATAATAGACTACTGGATAAAAGACCTCCTGAATTATGCAAGGAGCAGATTGAAAAGCTCTTGCTAAGTGTGCGGCTATACCACCGGGAGACAATCATTACATTGTAGTTGGACGTTTAATGCAGAGCTTTCATCTGAGCCAACATGCGGATTTGAATTCATCTCGGTTTTACCTTGCGGTAATTATGCACACGGTTTGGTGTGTATTTGAGCAGTCTATGAATGTAACATGTGACATATATAATAGAAACAACACATTATCCATTTCATTCTTTCATCAAGTATAATTATCGTGAGATGTTAAATTGAATCCAATAAACCTCAATAAATGTATAATGTAATATAAATAACTAAAATATTCGCCCTCTTCAGGTATGAGTACTAGCTCTATATGTTGGAGCAACACTTGGCAGTGTTCACTATGAGAACTAGTGTACGTCCTTGGTAGTGTATCAGGGTAGTGTAAGCCTCTGACTCCCTCTGTCTCCTCTTAGGTTGATCTCCTTCCAGGAGTTCCTGGCTTTCGAGTCTGTGCTGTGTGCCCCCGACGCCCTCTTCATGGTGGCCTTCCTCTTGTTCGACAAAGCAGGAATCGGGATGACCACTTTTGGTAAGCAACTCCCCCCCCCCCCCCCACCTCAACGTTTTTAAGGACAGGTACGCCTGACACTCAGCAGACAACAGAGTGGAGACATTTCTCATAGGTTACTTTAGCTTTGTGTGTGAAAGTGGCAGAATCTGTGTTATGCAACCATAAAGCAGCCCACTATGGATTCTGACATTTACATGTAACAGATGTGTTCGATGCTATGCTACACTTAATGGAACTAAGGCCTCTCAGTGCGGAGAAAAAACACGCCCTGCACATCATGCCGAGCGACTAGCATTTCTATAATGGCCGTGCTTTTGAACACATTGTCATACCGCGAGCAGGACTCACAACCTTTGATGAAGTCCTGAATGTGATGTTTCGATTTATTTTAAGCCGAGTAATACCCGAGGAACAGAATATCAGACTTGTGTTTTCCATTCTGAATTTCATACGAATGAGTGTGAACGAGTATAGCTGGAAAGGGAAGACGGTGTTACAGGTGACGTCAGGGTCCGAGATGATGGGCGGATAGACTCGACCATTTGGCTGGTAGATCAATTCAGGGCTGAGTATTAAAGCGACTGCTTGGCCAGCATATATTTTACACCTTGGCAGGTATAAGGCTAACTGAAAAAAAGTACATTTTGGAATTTGGACCCTGGGTGACATGCATGTTTTGAGGTGTGGATGTGTGTGTGCGTATTAGTGTGTGCGTCCAGAGATGGGGGCTACGATGTGGTGTTATGATGGGGTGTTAGAATGTGGGGGTGGACGGCGGTAGATTTGGCTGATTGGCATCTGAACTCAGAAACCTGGCGTGGCGGTGAAGAAGATTTTTATACTCGTTAGCGTGTTTCTCCCATTTGCCTAATTGATTTAAACAAGCCTAATGCCGGCGTTCTGTAGGTGTGCGAGATGTTGGGCGCATTAGTGCTCATTTGAAATGCGGCGCACACGTCGCACTCGTAAACAGGGGGAGAGTAAGTGAATTTCGTTTTAATTGTTGGCTTCGACGAGCAGTGAGTTCATTATGCCTGATTATAAATGCACATATGTAAATGTTCATATTTAAAAGGATAAATAAGAGTGACGTTGTCTCGAGGGCAATTAAAAGGTCTGTTGTTTTTTTTGCCTCTCCCAAAGGTTAATGAATATCCCAGTGGCTGTTGTGAGCGAGCGGCAGACTCTGGCACAAGTGGAAAATTGCATGAAAAACATTACGAGGCATTACGGCATTCGCAAACACTGCGACCACAGTGTCTGTCACACGGGTCGGGCTGCCATTTCACTTTGCACAGGGCGAATAACTTGCGACTGAGATGATGGACTTGTCAGAGTTGCTTTATTGTGACAAATCACAGTCTTTCCCTCCCTCTCCTCACCCACTCGGCAGCTCGCCCTGGCGACGGTGGAGATTGAAGTTCTCGCGGCCGTCCACCTATGTAACGACTCACAGCTTTATTGCCTATTAAAAGCCTTCGTTGCGTCGGCCTAGGCTCCATTGAAGCCCTGTTTGTTTTTCCGAACAGCGGACGGCTGCACCCGGCTTTCTTCTGATTTCATTACGCTCTGCACGGCCATTTATTATTTGATAATAAGCGTCAGAGTCATTTCTGTAAAACTCGCGACTCCCATTACCCCGACTTGGGTCAAAATAAATCCATAATTCGGGGGGGGAATATAGAGTTCATAAAATTGAAACATCTTAAGCACGTGAAATGCAACTGTATTTCAGCCAGAAAATCGTGGAGGAAAAAAATAAGAGGGGAGTGTTGACATGTCTATAAAAGCTGATAATATAAATGGCGGGCTCTGCACGGCCCTACACCTTCATATCCTTTAAGGAGTTAGACCCTGTATATTTATTGCCTCATTAAAGTGTAAAAAAATAATAAGAAAAAAACTGCCAGAGCTGCGTTTCTTCTCCTTCTTCTTCAAGCAATATTGCCTGGCGGCAGAGAAAGCATCACCTTTTCTGGTTCAATCTCTCATTCACTCACTCACTCACTCACTCACTCACTCACACTCTCTTTCTATCTCTGGCACTCTCTCGATTTTTATTTCTCTTTTTTTGTCAAATTGCTTCTTCCCCCCTTATCCCTACTAGGCTTATTTCAGAAGCGCGGCTTGTTTGGTAATAAGAAACAGGTCGCCCTATTGGTTTGTTTTTGTTTCTCCAGTAAGGCTGTAATTTGGGACTCATGTTCAGTGTCTCTGCAGAAGCTGTACAAGGTTTGCAGGGGAAAACACAATGTGGGAGCCAAGGCAGCCTTTTTAGAAAATCCACTCTCTCTCGCCCCTAGGCCCTTTAGGATCGTAGTTTAGGACTTAACACCTCGGCCATAATTAATCCCACCATGATTTTCTTTCTATCGCCGATATTTAGGTGTGCATTATGTAGAGAAATATACATATAATGAGACCCTCAAATGTAGGAATTGCTAGGAAAGGTTCAGTTATAGAGGAGACATACAAGCTATATGTAGCGGCTGTAGCAGTTTGTTTTTGGTTGCATGCTATGAATTAAGGAATAAAGTCATAAAATGTTTGTATTTAACCTGGACAAGCTAAAAGCATAAAGTAATGTTACATAAAAAAGTACTTCATGCCAATTCACGAAATTATTATTGATCATTTATGGATTTGTTGCATTAGTAAATTCATTTCAATACATATGTCAATCAAGTCAGGTATCCTCCCTACACCACATTTAATATAAAGCATGTATCTAATGGTGTTGTGTGTTTTGTGTTTCTCTTGCAGAGGATGTGAAGCAGGTCTTCAGTCAGACCACCATCCACCAGCACATCCCCTTCAATTGGGACTGTGAGTTCATGCGCCTGCACTTTGGCAGCAGGCACAGCAGGCACCTGACCTACGGGGAATTCACCCAGTTCCTCCTGGTGGGTGGAACGTCTCTCTGACTGTCTGTCTGCCTGTCTCTTTGTCTTACTGTCGGTTATATCTGTCTGTCTGTCAATATGAATGTCTGTCTGCCTGGTTTGTCCTTTCTGTCCGTCGTGTCGGCCGATCCGCTTACCTGTCTGGTCTGTCTGTCTGTCCATCCGTCTGTCCGTACACCCGTCCGTCCATCCTTGTATGTATGTTCGTCACACATACACTCTGGCACCCACACACACACACACACCCTCCCACACACCCCTCGGCCGTATAGCTTTCAAACTCGGGTCTCTCCACATTGAGAGGATTACTCGTTAATGAAACACTGAGGTTTTTCTGTTTGCTACACTGTCAGCATTTGTTTTCCATTAGCTGACGCGCACCTAGCAACCCGCGCAGCGGTGCGCTCACGCTAACCCCAGGTACAGGAACACTTTCACCTCCATAAATGTTATAATGCTAGTGGTGCTGGGGACATTTCTGGTGTATTTGTGGCGTGCAAGCCATTTTCCAATATGATGTCTAGACTTAAATCAGGCCTGAGCAATGAGAGGTGGAGGGGGTGAGGTGATGGAGGAGGGGGGGGGCGGGGGGAGGTGTTCTCTATGAAAGAGGGGCCGATGCGTGCCAACTTTGCATCCACACTCACCATGTATCTGAATGAGCTTTTTATATTACATTTAACCGAGACCAGATGTCTCGCATACAGTGAGTGGGACGCATGGGGATATCGAGATATTGTTGTATGTTTTTAGTGTGTGTGTGTGTGCGCGCATGTCGCCTGCCTCATTGCGTTCACCTTCCCCGTCTTTCCGCACACTCTCCTCTCTGTCCCTGCTGTGTGTGGCGGGGGGGTGTGCCAGTGTCGCTTGCCCCATCTGCGTGCACGGCCTCCGTCCTGTGGTAGTCTCGTGCAGCATGCGAGTCCTCGCATGCTGCATCGTGCGGCGCTGTTGCAGGTATAGACGCCGTAACTCAAAGTTTGACAGCGATCCTGGTTCTCAGTCACTCAGTCTGGCAGTCAGTCAGTCGGTCGGTCAGTCAGTCGGTGGTTTTCCCAGGCCGGCAGCCAGCGGTGCTCATTGTTGTACCCTGAACATGCACATTTCCGCCGCGGCTGCTAGCTGCATTTGATCATCTCATGGCTGGCTGAGGGGGGGGGGGAAACTGCCTGGAGAAACAAAAGCGCTCGCTCTGCACGAGATGCCCGCCGCGTTCGCTGGAGAGGAGTAGTAGGCGTCGCAACAAAACTAGTACATACTTTGATGTTTTTTGAAAAGATTATAATGATCGGGGATTTTATGATCGTCTTTTTTTTTTTACTTGGCCGCTTCCAGTGGATTCCTCCTGGATGATTATCCGGATAGGTTTGAGGTTGTTTTGGGCTTTGATAAATTGAGGCCAATTATGAAGCAGATGACCTTTATGTGATAACAAAGACTTTATATTTGTTCTTGAATGAGAGAATATGTTTTGGTTGGAAAGTCTGCTGTCATGCAATACAGTGTTCTTGATGGTTCAGTGGAGATGAGGCGTCGGGAAACGAATGTCCTGTGAAAATAAATCTGTATGAACTGCTCCATTAAAGAGATGTTCTGCAGTATGCAGTCAAACTCAAGGAGGGGAATCAAACCTCCCGAGGGTTCCTGGGTGCCCATAATGACTGTCAGGAACCCAAACGAAAAGCATATAGTTGTACAACGCTACATGCATGACGCATGACTCAACACACAGTAAACCCAAACCTAGCACAATTTAATTCCATGGCAATGGCCATTAAGGGCATGTCCTTGATTAATCCTCCGCCATTTGAATCCATTCCAAGCAAACAGAGAACTCACTCCCTTTCCTTTATATAGTAATTCAATGGCCCTGAATGGATACCTGTAACCATGTTCAAATTGTGTTATGATTATGTTATGGTTCTAAAATACCAGCTATAAGAGCTGACCTCTTTTATTCCCATTGCTGGGTCTCATAAAACTCCCCAAAACACCCAACCTCCCACCATTCCCTTGCCATCCCTCATGTCCAACACGGATGTTTTTTCTGTGTCCATTTCGCCATGATAACCATGGCGCTGCCAGATGTTTCACAGAACAGGATTATTGGCCAAAAAACGGTTATGTCGCACATTCCTCAGGATGACTCTCTCTCTCTCTCTCTCTCTCTCTCTCTCTCTCTCTCTCTCTCTCTCTCTCTCTCTCTCTCTCTCTCTCTCTCTCTCTCTCTCTCTCTCTCTCTCTCTGTCTCTCCTCCCTCCCTCCCTCTCTGGCCAATTACTGTTCCGATGGAAGCCAGAGATTCTCACCAATTACATGCATTTTTCCCGTCTCATGCGTGGAAGTCGTCCAAGGGGGCTGAGAGCATGCGTGGTCAGAGCTGTTGCAGTGTGCCGCTCCTCCACCTATGGGAACGTGTGTCCGTAGAGCCAGCGGCACATATCCTAAACCTTTATGCCGAGACAGAATATTTGGAATTGCGTGGAAGGAGACACCGCGTTCGAACCCTCACACACTCAAAAAGAATACGCACATCGGAGTATCCACGGGATGATCACGGGACTCCTCTACCCGGGAGGGGGGGGGGGGGGACTGATATGATAACTCTATGCAGATGGCTCAGAGGCACATCCTGCACGTAAGTTAAGATGGCTCTGTCTCTTCTGGTAGCCGCAAACTTCCGTTGAGCGGAAGCAGAAAACTGGAAAGGAAGAGGGGGAGGCATCCAACTCGAATCATTGGCCGTGGAAAAAACAAACGGTTTCTTAATGACGTGTTTCCCGTGCAATCCCGCAACAAACAAAACGACAGAACTCACGGAACCTCCTTGTTCGCTGTTTTATCTCCACGGCTTAAAATGTCCGCCGGCTGGATGTCAGACCGCTCCCTCTGAGTGAGAGCCATTTCCCTGAAGACCCCTCCCACAGTTGCAACAGGTTAAGGTTTTAGCAGGCTCAGTATGTTAAACAACTGCCCCCCCCTCCCTATCCCTTGAGACAATGGTGGTTTGGTTGCTGCGTGTGGTTCTTTCATGGTCCTCCAGATTCTCAATAGCTAGAATGGATGTATCTGCTATTATTTTGTCTTTCTTCCACTTTACACACACACACACGCACGCACGCACGCACGCACGCACGCACGCACGCACGCACGCACGCACGCACGCACGCACGCACGCACGCACACACACACACACACACACACACACACACACACACACACCCACACACACACACACACACACACACACACAAACACATATGCTCACGAACAATAAACACAACACATGAAATTGGACGAACACGGGTCGCAAACACATTTC
This sequence comes from Gadus morhua, assembly GCF_902167405.1. Lineage (NCBI taxonomy): Eukaryota > Metazoa > Chordata > Actinopteri > Gadiformes > Gadidae > Gadus > Gadus morhua. The sequence continues at coordinate 16,044,370 of NC_044069.1, forward strand.
TCATCTGGTTCTCTCCTTTGTTTTGGCTTTTTAGGATTCAGCTGTCCCCCCCCCCCCCCCCCCACACACCCCTCCCTCCTGAGCGGTTTATTCCTCTGGCGTGCGATCCAACCCTACTCACAAACACAGAGGCATCCAGTCGGATGCTCACCAAGTCTGGAGGCTGAAAATCTCACCTTTTTTACTCAGTGATTGTATGTGTGTGTGTGTGTGTGTGTGTGTGTGTGTGTGTGTGTGTGTGTGTGTGTGTGTGTGTGTGTGTGTGTGTGTGTGTGTGTGTGTGTGTGTGTGTGTGTGTTTTTATGGGCCAATTTGTCTATTTATTCCTCTGACTTCAACTTACTTCTTCCTAGCCAGCCCGGCCCCTCCCTCAGCTCCCCCACTGTGCTCACAGGTGATACTGACACAAGCCTGCCAGATCGGCTGCCTTTTTTATTTTCACCCCTCTTATTTTTCCACACTGGGCGCCACTCAGCTTTGCAATGTAAATGTCAGCTCCGCATCTCGGATGGCTCATCTGGATCACAGCCCCGGAGGACGCGTTCAGGCTCATTAACCCGCAATAAATGTCAGAGTTAATCAATTTATATGCAAGGCTGCTTGTGGTTACAAATCATTTGAACAGGATCTCATGAATCCAATTTTGTTTTTATGTGTATTAGATTAAGGGTTGAATACATTGGATATTCCTCTTGGCAAGTGTCTTTTTAATGTGAAGTAATAGTTTACATCGTCGCGACAATTTGCACTACGGCAAAGAGGGGCGAGGGAAGAGCATCACTTAAATGAATGTCAACATAAACACGAGGGGAGGCCACCGATGCAGTGACGACAAGTCATTCATTGTCAGTGATTATTGCGTTGTATCGCCAGCATAAGGCAGTGGAGAGTGAGTTAACCCTTTATGCTGCAGTGAGTCATTCACCCGTACTCCTCTGTGGCTTAATGCATACTCTTCGTCTCCATGAATGTTCCTTTGAAACTCCCAAGCCATGCAGAGACACTGGACACTGACTCAACAACACCCACCCACCCACCACCAACCCAACCCCCAATGTCCCTTCAGTTGTGTGTGCACAGCTCAGATTTTTGCTATGTTTAACAAGGAACAAATATATATTTGGGTGGACTTGTTTTAGCTTTAAGGACAGGAAAGTAAAGCTAGACGGAAAAGCGGTTTAAAAGAGGGTGGGAATGACACGTAAGAGTAGCAGGGACTCTAACCCGGATCACTACGAGGAGTATTGCTGACATGGCTAGCGCACTAGTAAGTAAGGAATAAATAATATCAATATAATGAGTTTGGGTCGCTGTCTGTCATCTCTTCCGAGGGTGTTGTGTGAGGATGTGTCCTCCACCCGCCTGGTTCTCTGTGTTGTGTAAGCAGAGGGATGTGTCTTCCATCCGCCTGGTCTCTGTGTTGTGTGAGCGGCGGTTTGTTGGCTGTCTCTCTGCAGACTTGTGGTTGCAGGTACCGATAATGGCTGCTAAT
>NC_044069.1:16048361-16063361 GCF_902167405.1 Gadus morhua
GAAGGTGGTGCTTCAGGTTTTTCCACTCCTCTATGTATAGTGTCCCCCCTCCCCCACCCCCTACCCCTCCTACCTCTACCCATCAACACCGACGTCTAAAGTGCATTTCCTATGATCCGCTGACCCAGTGTATTTAAAAGAAAACAACAATTCTTCTGCAGAACACACAAATACAAAGTCACCCCACCCCCCCTCTTCTTTATGCCTGTTTCACTCCTGTTCTTGTCTCACAGCTTATATCGGTGTGTGATCACCGCGCTGCGCCTCGCATAAAGAAGGTTGCGGCAGCGCCAGGAATGCCTTGCCAAAAAGCACCCAGGCGCCTATTTTTAAGCCCACTTATTTTTTTACCTTGTTCTATTTTTTGCATCCCCCTCCACACCGCTTCCTCCTCCTCGTAAAGAGCAGTAAATTAAAAGCCCAGAGAGAGTGTCGGCCTCATGGTATGGGGGAGAAACATAAATAAAATCCCCCCCCCCCCCCAAAAAACATTGAGGGTTAAATGAGCCCACCGGTCCCTGTGGGGTGCAAAGTACAGAGGCGCGCCTGAGCAGACGTTGTAATCTCTTAAACCTTATGATCTACCCGGTGGCCTGGTGGCTGGCTCTTTATGTGCTCACTGCTTGACGTTTGTCCCCATATCGATAACTGTCAAGGCAGTGTTGCGTTTATTTTCTTCGTATTACTGAGTACTTTCCGATTTTTCTTGACACACACACAAACACTCACACTCACGGTCAGACACACATGCATACGTGCATGTTTTGGTATGTGTGTCTGTGTGTGTTTATGTGTGTTTGTTTTTCTGCGTGTCGGTTGTTGCGTTTTGACAGTCGGCAATTTACGGATCACGCGGGAGCGCGTAACCAAAGAGACTGTACACTGGGAGATTGGCTAAGAGATTGTGTGTCTCGCTCAGGGCGCAATCGACATATGGCCGCCACCGTGTTCCAGGCCAAGTGCCTTATTGTTGGGGAAGTGTCAGCGCGTCAAATAACTCTTTCACGTAAATCCCCTCTTTCTCACCCACACACATCCATCCATCAATCTCCCGTGCCTCATTCCGTGCATGTGTTTGTGTGTATGTGTGTGTGTGTGTGTGTGTGTGTGTGTGTGTGTGTGTGTGTGTGTGTGTGTGTGTGTGTGTGTGTGAGTGTGTGTGTGTGTGTGTGTGTGTGTGTGTGTCTGTGTCTGTGTGTGTGTGTGTGTGTGTGTACGTGTGTGTGTGTGTGTGTGTGAGTGTGTGCGTGTGTGTGCGTGTGCTCCTGTGTGCTCCTGTGTGTGTGTGTGTGTGTGTGTGTGTTCATGAATTTCTTTATGTGTGTGTTCATGTATGTGTGTGTTTGCGTGTGTGTGTAGGTGGCAGGGGGCACCACGTCCCACCAGGTGAGCTTCTCCTACTTCAACGGCTTCAATTCACTGCTCAACAACATGGAGCTGATCAGGAAGGTCTACAGCACACTGGCCGGCCACCGCAAAAACCTGGAGGTCACCAAAGGTACTGGGCAACACACGCACGCACGCACGCACGCACGCACGCACGCACGCACACACGCACGCACACACACACATATATATAAATACATGCATACATGTACATTCACAAAAAAATTCAAACACAGAATCACGCAGAAACACACTCACACACACACACTCACACATCGGACACACACACACACACACACACAACCACACACACGCATATACACAAAAATAACTACACTAATTTGCACACACACATTCACAATATACCTGCGCACACACATTCACCTACCTGCCGTATCATTACTTGTGTGTGTGTGTGTGTGTGTGTGTTCTAAGGCTATCTAATGTCATCACGTCATTAGCTGTGTGCGGCGGGCGGGGGAGGCTCCGGTGTTACAGTAGATGTGTCCCATCCCACCCAGGGTACGACCCGCCCCCACCCCAACCCTGGTCCTCAGAGCCCGCCATCTTATCTCCAACACATCCTCCCCCATATCAGCACCGAGGCGGGGATTAATACATGCAGACCTTTCATATACACAGTAGGGGAATAGGCGTCTTAAAATAACCCTGGTGCATAAGGAGGCCTCAGTGAGCTCTGTTCTTAATGGGTTCCGCCTCATCTGGCCTTCTGTGGTCAGTCGTGATTTGTCTCCGTCTCACTCTGCCTACGTTCGGGGGGCAACATAGTTCCCCTCTCATGGCCCAGGGCTCCCAGTCAGGGCTTGTGATGCTATCTGCGTCCTTATCGGGGGTGGGGACCAAAACCAGACCCAGACCGTGTACCCACACGCACCCCAGGCCATTCCCACAGTAGGCGCACTGTGGCTGGGCTTGGCCGGAGCAGCGGTGGCCCTAAGCCAGCCAGACCTCCACGGACCCCACCCATCCACCCACCCCGCCCCCCCCGAGTCATTAAGGGCCCCTGGGGACGTCGTGAATGCCTAGCTCCACGTCCCATTGACTCAACCCGTATACAGCTGCGTGCAAACAGTGTGTGTGTGTGTGTGTGCACGTGTGTGTGTGTTTGTGTGAGTATTTGGATGTGTGTGTGTTTGCGTGCATGTACTTGTGTGGGCGTGCCTCTGTGTGTGCGTGTGTGTGTGTGTGTGTGTGTGTGTGTGTGTGTGTGTGTGTGTGTGAGTATTTGTATGTGTGTGTGTTTGCGTGCATGCACTTGTGTGGGCGTGCCTCTGTGTGTGTGTGTGTGTGTGTGTGTGTGTGTGTGTGTGTGTGTGTGTGTGTGCGTGTGTGCGTGTGTAAGTGTGGGCGTGCGAGTATGATTACTCCAGAGCATGACAGAATGATGAATGCTAATGCACCTCTAATAGGGCCAATAAAGAGGTGGTCTACAGCCAGGCTGACGTATGGTGGTGTGGTCGGAGCAAACAGGTGAAACCCAGATATTATTCCTTCAGGTCCCGGGAGAAGCTGCAGCCCAGGTATTATTGGCGTGGCATGGGACAGTGTTTTTCCCTGAGAAAGGAGCCAATGTGCCGGTTATATTTTCACTATTTTCAGTTGCTTCGTGTGTAGGTGACAGTTACACAGATACAGTGGAACCTAATTGGACCTCTGCCTATTTTGCTTCGTTCTACCAGTATGGCTGAGCGGTTGGTTCATAGGTCTGATGCCAAAAGTCAGGCCCTTTGAGATTATTCTCTGTCGATGGGTGCCTGTATGTTTGTGCATATGTTTGATACATATATGTGTTTGTATGTTTTTATGTATGCATGTTCCTGTGGTATGTCCCAGCAACAGAGTTTTCTGTATCCATCAGGGACACAATTAAAATAGTAAAACAAAATTGGATAGGTAGAAGATTGATTGTCAAACTTAGTGAAGATTTATTGCTTACATTCTTGAACATCTGTTTGTGTCTCTTTTTTGTTGTGTGTGTGTGTGTAGGTTTGTGTGTATGTGTGTGTGTGTGTGTGTGTGTGTGTGTGTGTGTGTGTGTGTGTGTGTGTGTGTGTGTGTGTGTGTGTGTGTGTGTGTGTGTGTGTGTGTGTGTGTGTGTGCACGCACATGTATTCTACAGTGACAGGTTATCTGTGGCGTGATCTATAAAGTGTCCAGACAGTTTTGTGAGTGTGTGCGTGTGTGTGTGTGTGTGTGAGTGTGTGTGTGTGTGAGTGTGTGTGTGTGTGTGTGTGTGTAGGTGGGGGGGTTGTGGAATGGGGTTGTCTGCTTGCCTCTGCAAGTATGTCGACGTAGGCTTTTTTTGACCCACTGAAGCATGTGTGCTCAGAAACATATAGGAGAATTCCTGTATGTGAGTGCGTGTGTTTGTTTGTGTTTGTATATTTGTGTGTGTTTGTATATATTTGTTTGGTGCACATGCATGTGTGTGTGTGTGTGTCTGTGTATCTGTGTTTGTTTGTATGCATGTGTGTGTCTCTGTGTTTGTGTGTGAGTTTGTAATTGCATAAATGTGTGTCAGTGTGTGTGTGTGTGTGTGTGTGTGTGTGTGTGTGTGTGTGTGTGTGTGTGTGTGTGTGTGTGTGTGTGTGTGTGGGTGTGCTTGCGTGTGTCTCCGAGAGGTAAACCGAGCTCGGCCAGGGGTGAATGGCCCCAGTGTAGGACAGCTTTGTCACAAACCCCGGCCCGCTGCGCCTTGAATACAGCGGGTCGCACAATGCTGACTCCTCCACTGTAACGCCAGCCTCTAGTCAACCGCTTCATTATCCCCCAGCCCGACAATGGAGCGCGTCTTAAGTTACCCCCCCAGCGCACCAGACCCCGCCTGGAAATATGACTGAATTCCATACTCCAGCTCGCCCGCTCTATTCTCCGCTTTTAGCCCCAATGATGGATGGAGCTGGATTGGACGAGGCTATGTTACGGAGACAGGGTCTGGCTGGGCAGAATGGCATGAATAACGTGAATCTAACGCGACGCGGTGCACAAGCATAGCAGTCGCCAGTCACAAAGGAGTGCCCAAAGGTGCCGCTGTGGCGTGTATTTAAGGAATATATCAACGAAAAGCCAGTTCTTTCATCAAAGAAGAATGGTGTTGCGTGGCTGATGTGGCCCTAGATTGTGGTTGGGTTCTAACAGTAATTAGTGTTAGTAATGTGGGTGGGTAGGAACAGTGTGATTCAGTCCAGAGGAAGTGTAATGTTAAGAGCACCGTTAAAACACGCTGGTGTCTATTGTTTAACCTCCTGATCGGTTGGTATGGCTGAACACAAAGCTAGGTTATTCAATAAAAAATGCATACAGATCAGATAAATCATTGGCAGAGAAAGGCAGCATCATTTTCGGTTAACATGTTACTATTTATTCCTGTCGATATGGGAACTCCAGGAGTCTTGTTAGGTCTATACGAATGACTTTGCACTTTTTCAGTTTTGAATGTTTTTCATTTTCTTTTTTGTTCTCTTGTCTTTCTGTCTGTCTGTCTGTCTGTCTGTCTGTCTGTCTGTCTGTCTGTCTGTCTGTCTGTCTGTCTGCCTGTCTGTCTGTCTGTCTGTCTGTCTGTCTGTCTGTCTGTCTGTCTGTCTGTCTGTCTGTCTGTCTGTCTGTCTGTCTGTCTGTCTGTCTGTCTGTCTGTCTGTCCACAGAGGAGTTTATTGTGGCAGCTCAGAGGTTTGGTCAGGTGACACCGATGGAGGTGGACATCCTCTTCCAGCTAGCAGATCTGTCTGAGCCCCGCGGGTAAGCCACAAGCATACAACACAACCTACACACACAAACACACACAAACACGCACACACACACACTCACACACACACACACACACACACACACACACACACACACACACACACACATATCAACACATGGGCCGAACAATTTAGTATGAAATGCAATCCTCCAATGACCAAATTCACACGATTCATTAATTCACAATCACAGAATATATTGGATCACATACATGCGCACACCAACCCACCCACAACCTCAAGAACACAAACACACACAAAAGAACACAAGCAAACACGACGACTACATCAACTACCGAGCAGCCGGCTGAGTCATCACTGAGGCCTGCTTTGAGAGACAAAAAACACACACTAACACACACACACACACACACACAAACATACACACACACCAACACAAACACACACACATACAAAAACATTCTTTAGCAGCAGTGTGGACAAAAAGGTTTTACAGCCATTGTTTAGGGACTCCACACACCATTCCTTATTCTTATGGAATGAATTCAAGAAGCAGCACTTTTACCCCCCCCCCCCCCCCCCCCCACTCAGAGGCCTCAGGTGAACACTAACCGCTTTCCTCCGGCTCAAACGTCTCTGCGGTTGATCAAAAGAGACTGACATGACGGCAGGTCCCGTCCCCCCCCCGGCCCCCTCCACTCAACCCATTCACTCCAGCCACAACAACAACAACAGAAAGAAAAGGGTTACAGAGATTACATTGAGGGACTACCCCTCTCTTAGCAAGCAGCACAACCCTCTAGCCTCTCCTCTTCCCGCTCTGCCCTGGCCCACGGGCCAACCAGCGCCATGGTAATTCCTGAACCCCCCCCCCCCCCCACCCCAAACTCCTCCTGATTATTATTTCTGGGCAACGGGATACTTTAATATGCCTCAGCAGTCCCCTTGATTGGAGACGCTGGAGATAATTGCCGCCAATAATCGGCGGTAGTGGGGGCAGGGGTTTGGGTGTGTGTGTGTGTGCGTTTGTGTGTGTGTGTGTTCGGGGGTGGAGGGGGGCAAGAGTTAACCCTTTTCCTTTATCCTTTGAAATGTTTCAGTTATGTCAGTGAGAGGAGATGGAAACCTTCAGACAGGGAGAGGGACGTTTTTTTCTTCCGATATAGTGTTTATTTTTACCTTTTTACATCCGCAGGTTGAAATGTGTTTTGTTTAGTTTTGATTTTATGTGTGTGGATGTGTCTGTTTGTCATTGTGCATTTGGGCGTGCATGTCTGTCTGTGTGTGTTGGTGTGTGTTTGTCTGCATGAGTGTGCGCGTGTGTGTGCGTGTGTGTGTGTGTGTGTGTGTATGTGCGTGTGTGCGCGTGTGTGTGTGTGTGTGTGGTGAACGGGTAGAGGTCTTTTAGCTTGAGAGCAGCCTGTGTGTCTTTTAGATCCGGTGTCACACCCGATCAGCTCGACCGCAGCTCAGAAAGCTTGACCACCGCGAGGTCTCCGCGTGCGCCGAGGGGGGGCCCAGAGGGCGGCGTGTCCTCGGAGCGGGCCTAACCGCCCCAACACACACACAGCGGCCGCAAAGGTCACACCTTTCAGAGGCCTTCTGATGCACGGCTGAGTCCCTGACACTTGCCTTTCTCCATTTAATGCTGATGGAAGGCTTCCAGGGACACCTTGTCCATTTCCCTCACGCCCTTGTTCTTGTTATCTCTTTATCTCTCTATCTCTCTCTCTCTCTCTCTGTTTCTGTTTCTCTCTTGTCTCCTCATTTTAAATCCTGTTTTGCTCTCTTTCCCTCTCTCTCTCTCTCTCGCTTTGTCTTTCTCTCACTTCATTTTAACCCTGTCCCTCTTTCCTCTCACTCTGTCTCACCTACACTATCTCTGTCTCTCTTTCTCTTTCCTTCGCTCTCTCTCTCATACCCTTTTACTCTCCGTCTGTCCCTCTTACTCTGTGTCCTCAATCTCTACCTCTCTCCGTCTCCCTCATTTAATTTCGAACCCTCTCTCTCTTACTCACACACTTTCTCTCTCTCTCTCTCTCTCTCTCTCTCTCTCTCTCTCTCCCTCTCTCTCTCTCTCTCTCTCTCTCTCTCTCTCTCTCTCTCTCCCTCTCTCTCTCTCTCTCTGTCTCTCTCTCTCTCTCTCTCTCTCTCTCTCTCTCTCTCTCTCTCTCTCTCTCTCTCTCTCTCTCTCTCTCTCTCTCTCTCTGTCCATGTGTCTCTCTGTCAGGCGGGTGGGTTGGCAGGACATTGAGAAGATCGCTCCGCTGGAGGAAGGTGCCCTGCCCTACAACCTGGCTGAGGTCCAGAGACAGGTAAGATATGAGGAAGACTGTCTCAAGTTAGTATTTCTCTCGTTCTTTGGGGCCACTGCTAAAGGTTCAGGGCACCAGAGGTGTTGAGGTCTTTCCCCATGAACAAAAATCTGTTTTAGTTTTGACCCCATTAATGGAAGCCCATGATATCTCTCAGGGGTTAATATCAACGGGAAAAAACGGCCGCGGTAGGTTTAACATCAGAACTCGCTATAACACGTTCAATTCAATATGAAACCTGAACATGAAACAAATCCTATTGAGAAAAGAACGGGGCTAGAGAGAGGACTAATCCGCTCCCAAGGAGCACACTCTGGTGCCACCGGGGGCCTTGAGACAGCGCGGAGACAGAGACGTCGGCACGAGACAGGGAAGGACAAGGAGGCGGACACGCAACAGTGTGCTTCTTGTTGCTGGTTTGATTCTTTTTTTTTTTTTTGTGTTTGTAAAATTTAGTCCAGGCCATATTGGAGCAGTCTAGGGCCAAAGGGGAACGAGCGAGAAGAGCGAGAGAGAGGAGCGAGCAAGGGGCCGGCACTATGCAGACGCCAGTCCCACCACAAGCAGCCCCTTCAGGCCCTTGTGGTTTGGCCTCACAGGCTGGCTGCTCTCGCTCTTCTCCCCTCTCTCTCTCTCTTTCTTTCTCTCCGTCCCTCTCATCTCTCTCTCTTTCTCTGCCTCTCTCTCCCTCCCTCTAATCTCTCCCTTTTTTTGCAGCCTTTCTCTCTTTTTATCTATTTTCTTCTCTCTCACTCAATGTCACTCATCTCTTGCTCTCTGCCTCTTTTCCTCTCTCTCTCACCCTCTCTCCCTCTCTTCTCTCTCCCCCTCTCTCCCTCTCTCTTTCTCCCTCTGTTTCTCTCTATGGCTCTCTCTGTCCCTCTCATCTCTCTGGTTCGGTCTCCATCTTTTTCACTCCCTCGCACACGCAATTTGTTGCATCACTTCATCTTTTTCATTTTTCATGTCTTGTCAGTCCTTTCCCCTCCATATCTCTGTCTCTCTCTTGTTCATTACACACCCGCTCTTTGCCTCCATGTCTCTCTCTGTCCGTATCTTGTTGAGTCTGAAGGCCCTGCCGCCCGTGCCTCCAGGGCTCATTAAGGCTTTTGGTTCCAGCCAAGGTCTGGAGGTAAAGAGGGACATGTGGTGGCGGAGGGCCGGTCTTAAGGGGGGGAAGGTGCTGCAGCCTCTGACAGGTGGACCTGTTCCAGAGCTCACTCCCCCCCCCACACCTCCGCTATGCCCCTTCCCCCCTCTCCACACACATGCATACAAATACACATGCGTTGGCTCACAGCCCTCTCGCCTCCCTCTCCCCTGGGACTAGAGGCCAAGGGGAGACAGAGCAGGCAAGGCCACAGGTACCACAGGTGGTGGGGGGAGGCTAACGGCTAATGCTGGTGGGTGCTAGTAGGCTGAATGCTTATATTGCTTTGCGTTGCTAGGGGCGATGTCATCGTAAAAGTCATCATAAAGGTGTTCCTTCAAGTCTTTTAAGAATCAACGCATAAAACGTGTTACATAGTACAGCTTAAAGTTAACCATTAAGAAATAAGTGCGATTGATGATTTAACGTGTGGAATAGTAGTCAGAAATTATGTTTCTATATTAAGAAAAATGTTACATTTGTTATTTAAATTATAACACAGGAATATATGTACAATAAATTAAAGGCATGTGAAATAGAAGTGTGTTCCTAGTATTTCAATAATACAAAGAAAGTATTCTTGTTACCCCTAGTTGGTAGTCTTGCAGCCCCTGTTACTGGAGCCCGATCAAACCTGTTAAAGTGGAATCAGTCAAAATTCACTGCTCCCTCGGGATCATGTGATTATTTCCATCCATCTTCATCAAGTATATTTCCTGTCACTGGTATTTAGCCATTTATTCAAAAAGCTTGACAAACATGTCCTTTATTACACAATAACTCTCATGGTGAGGAGAGAATTATTATTTTAAAAGAGCAGGCAAATCGTATGCACACTGCACGCTGTTTTTTGATCACATGCTAATCACTCGACGGTGTCCGTCATGTTAAGAAGCCTGAAAGGCTGCGTACACTACGCTTTTCACCAGACGAATGAGTGGATTATAGCATGTAATTAAGATAGCTCTGTGGAGCTGGGTGTGTGGCATGCGAGGGTTTGTGGGAAACTTCAGTCTGCCTTCTGTGGTTGGGAGCAGCAGAGTTATTCATAACGTCGGGGCTGAATTGAACATTTCAGAGGTTGATTTTTTTTTTTCATTTTGTTCACATTTCTTTTTAAGCGCTTGTGAAAGGCCTTTGGTCTCTTCCCCACTGCCAGCTCTGTCTGCTTGTCAGTTCTGGTTTGCCGGCAGGGAGCCGCTTCTTCTTCATTAAGGCCTTTATTTTCTTTGGTTTTCTTTTTGCTCCCTTGTTTTCTCTCCCTGGCTCCTCTGTGAGAGCAGCAGTCGGGCAGCGACGGCTCTCGCCCGGTCCTCGTCCAGGTGGCGGAGTCGGCCTACAGGTTCACCCTCGGCTCGGTCGCAGGGGGTAAGAGTCACGCCCCATTGGCTCAATGCATACCATTATCCCCCCCCTCCCCCCTCCCCCCGCCCACCTTCTACCTGCCCCCTTCCCAGTGTCCCTTCCAAGGCGGGGGTGAGAGAGAGGGAGCGAGAGAGGACAATGGCCTCCATTTTTTCCCCCTCTTCCTTGCTCACAATCGGGGAGATTACCACCACCCCTGCCCCCACCCCACCTTCACTTCTTTCTCTCTTTTTCTTGTTCTCCCACTTTCCCTCCCCCTCTCTCTCTCTCTCTCTCTCTCTCTCTCTCTCCCTCTCCCTACCCCTCTCTCTCTCTCTCTCTCTCTCTCTCTCTCTCTCTCTCTCTCTCTCTCTCTCTCTCTCTCTCTCTCTCTCTCTCTCTCTCTCTCTCTCTCTCCCCCCCTCTCTCTCTCTCTCTCTCTCTCTCTCTGTCATTCTCTCATTGTCTCGCTCGGCCCTCTCCCTCTCCTCTCAGCACGCCATGGGAAAACCCTCCTGTGTGTGAGGATTCTTTTGTACCTGTGTGAGTGATGTAGGCTGGGGTGGACGGGGGAGGGTGAGGTGAGGCAAGGTGGGGCCCGGGCCTTGTGTTTGGCACCAGACATCCCCTCCCGCCCACCCCCCATCCCACATACAAACATACTCACACTCCTTCCTCCATCCCTCCCCAGGAGACAGGTTAATAAGGAGGTACAGGGTCCCGTGGCTCTTTGCAGTCCCCTCTCGTCCCACCCATCCTCTCTCTCTCTCTCTCTCTCTCTCTCTCTCTCTCTCTCTCTCTTTCTCTCTCTCTCTCTCTCTCTCTCTCTCTCTCTCTCTCTCTCTCTCTCTCTCTCTCTCTCTCTCTCTCTCTCTCTCTCTCTCTCCCTCTCTTCTTCTCTCTAATTAAACATGTCGCCTCTGGGTTGCTCTCTTTGTTGGAGAGACTTGCTCCAATTGGACAGTGACCGTGACCGGCCGGCCTCCTCCCCGTCTGCCCAGCGTTCAGACGCCACTCTCAGCATCACACACAGAGGAGCAACCCCCCCTCTTTCCCATCTCCTCTCCTCCTCTCGCTCCCTGTCCTCCCCTTGTTCTCCGAGCCTCGTCCATACCCCTCTCCTCCTCTTGTCTCCCTTCCTCCTCTTGTCCCCTCTCCTTCTCTCGTCCCCTTTCCTCCTCTTGTCCCCTTTCCTCCTCTCGTCCCCTCTCCTCTCCTCATCTCATCCCCTCTCCTCCTCTTCTCCTCTCGTCCCCTCTCCTCCTCTCCTCATCTCGTCCCCTCTCCTCCTCTCCTCCTCTCCTCCCCTCTCCTCCCCTCTCCTCCCCTCTCCTCCTCTCCTCCTCATGTCTCCAAGCCTCGTATATTCCCCCAGGCAAATTTCAGTCAGAGACCGAAATTTGTCTTTAGTAGAAAGAGGGCGACATGGGAACGGGGCAGTGAACATTGCTGTTGGACCACCTGGGTTTGATGTTCACATGGGGCCTCTCTCCACCACCGTGTACTCTGGTTTTCCTTCCACCTTCCTTGACCTGAGTGTTCAGCCTAATTTAAGACTGCATGCATGCCGTGTGAATGGTGTGTGTGTGTTTTTTAAGTGGGGGCCTGTAGTGGACCACTGTCCAAGTAACTGTCCCGACTTTTTTTTCCCCCCACCTTGAGTGCTAGTCAGCTGGGATAGTCTTCCAACCCCCCAACCCCCTCCTACACACACACACACACACACACACACACACACACACACACACACACACACACACACACACACACACACACACACACACACACACGCACACACCTTCAACCTTGACATGAATGGATGTATAAAAGACTACTTCCATTACATTACTAACCATGTGCAACAGGCGTGCAGTTCGGTCCGACTTGCCTTGTTCGCATAGGCTACATGGCACAATATAGTGACCGCCATGGGTGGGCCGACCATCTATTGAAGCCGGGATTCCATCTCTGTGTACCTGTAGACCCTGCTTGAGCACTCATATACATGCGCATCATCCCTCACAACCTCAGAAAGTCTTGATTCGAAGCAGATTCATCTTTCAACGAGCAGAGAGCCGGGCGCGATAGTTCATATTTCGATGATACCAAATATGTTTTGTTCGACTATTTCGACTGAGCAACCTTCACACACTGCTGCGCTCAAAGCCCAATGCCGGGTTGGGTTGGCGGGGGCGTGCGGGGGCCCTAACTGTGTTCTCCGTGCTGTAGCGGTGGGGGCCACTGCTGTGTACCCCATCGACCTGGTGAAGACGCGCATGCAGAACCAGCGCACCAGCGGCTCCCTGGTGGAGGAGCTCATGTACAAGAACAGCGTGGACTGCTTCCGCAAGGTGGTGCGCTACGAGGGCGTCTTCGGCCTATACCGGGGTGAGTCACTCCCACACACACACACACACACCCGCACACACACACACACACACACACACACACACACACACACACACACACACACACACACACACACACATATAGACACACGCACAGACGCACAGATATACACACACGCACAGAGACACACACACTTAGGATCAGACACACGCACACAGATAAATAGCAAATATACACATACACACACACACACACTTATACACACACAAACACACACACACACTTATAAATACATACACACACACACACACACACAGAGACACACACACTTAGGATCAGACACACGCACACAGATAAATAGCAAATATACACACACACACACACACACACACATGTATATACACACACAAACACACACACACTTATAAATACATACACACACACACACATAGATGCACACATATATATGCAAACAGACATACACACTGTCACACACGTATAGACATACTCACAAATACCTGTAAAGTTACATGAGCAAAAATGTAGTACAACTGTAAACGTGTGTAAGGTGACACCTTCCAAACAATTCGCCCTCGAAAAGACTGCTACCGCAAAAAAAAACCTTTTTTATTTGATGGAATTTTCTTCAAATACTCAGACCCAACGACACAGTTGGTGAGTTGAAGAAAAAGACTGAGCCAAACATTTACTCTTATATCGACAAAGTCCGTTGGGGAAAACAAACAACAACAGCAGAATGTAGGAGTTGGAGAGAAGGGGAAGGGGAAGGGGGGGTGAATAGGGATGGGGAGGGGGGGGGGGGGGGGGGGGGGGTGAATAGGGAGGTGGGGGGGGCTGTGTGTGTGTGACTTCACCTCCCCTGATGTTCGCCTACTGGGGGGCAGGGGCTGGGGGATGCCCAGAGCAAGCAGGGCACGCAAGCGAACATACTTCCCGGACTGTGTCAGTCGACCCCCCCCCCCCCCCCCCCCCCCCATTCCCCTCCCACTAACTTCCCCTTCCCCTGCCGGTCTGGACTGGCCTTTATACGGAAACATATACTCCCACAGCACGTACACTCATGCATGATCTATACTACTAACACACGCACACACATTGACAGACACATTCACAAACACACATGCTAAAACATAAGCCCACACACGCATGGAACATGTATGTGAGCCAGCATAACATTACAAAGACAAGCATTCACAGGAATATCGCTGCATATGCACACGTCTTTGATGTTTGCACGCCCCGGCCTATGTGTTTGTGTGTGTGAGTGTGCGTCTGTGTATGTGTGTGTTTGCGTGTGTGTGTACGTGCGTGCATGTGCCTGCGTGCACCCCTGTGTGTGTTTGTGTGTGTGTGTGTGTGTGTGTGTGTGTGTGTGTGTGTGTGTGTGTGTGTGTGTGTGTGTGTGTGTGTCTGTGTGTGTGTGTGTGTGTGTGTGTGTGCAGATGTGGAGGGTGTTGAGAAGTAACCTGACCAAAAAAAAACAAAAAAAACATGACCCTTTGGAATGGGGGCGGGCCCTTTGGGAAATCCCATGATTGTGATTGACAGCAGGGAGCTCCCGTGAAACCTGAAGGCCCTGAGTGTGAGTGTGAGAACCAGGGGAGGCTGTAAAGGTTGAGGCTTTATGGACAGGTAGGCAGACGGGGGCTGAAGACAGGCCTGGCTCCAGACAACTGGACAAGCAGGTAGTAGCCTGCTCGTCGCCATTACCTCATTAAGAAAAAATGCCATTTTGGGGACAAAAGCTCTGGAGGATCTTTTGAAGTAGACAGGTATTTAAGGAAACACTCTAGTAGATAAAGTGTCTTCAGCGACGCTGTGTATGCGTTTCCCTTGGTTGTTGCTGTTGTTGTTGCGCCTTGTTTACAGTGGTGACTGTGCGTTGCACAAGGAACATACACATACACACACACACACACACACACACACACACACACACACACACACACACACACACACACACACACACATACACAAGTGTATGTTCATGTGTGTGTTTGTGTTTGTGTGTGGTTGTTATTACTCGCCCTAGGGCTAGCAGGTTTCATTGCCGGGCTGTGATTATTTTGTTTATTTTTAAAGGGTTCTGGCTTGTAATTGAGGTTCTGCGTAAACTTTTGGTCGGTGGGTGTTTTATACTTTGCCCGTTTTCCAAATCTGGGCCACAGTTTCATTTGCTGTCCATCTCCCTCCCATTCTCTCCATCTCTCTCTCTCTCTCTCTCTCTCTCTCTCTCTCTCTCTCTCTCTCTCTCTCTCTCTCGCTCTCTCTCTCTCTCTCTCTCTCTCTCTCTCTCTCTCTCTCTCTCTCTCTCTCTCTCTCTCTCTCTCTCTCTCTCTCTCGCTCACGCCCTGTCCCTCTCCATTTATCTCCATCTCTCTCTCTATGTGACTCTGATGTCCCCACACTCCACATCAGATGGAGTTCATTAGCGTTTGAGGGAATCACGCCGCATCGGACTCATGCAGCGGGGAACCGCAGTGCATGTGGAGCGTGTGTGTGCGTGTCCATGTATGTGTGTGTTTGTGCATTCGTACATTTGCGTTTGCATTTGTGTATGTGTGCCTTTGTGTGTGATTGTGGTGTGTGTGTGTGTGTTTGTGTGCGTGTGCGTGTGCGTGTGCGTGTGTGTGTGTGTGTGTGTGTGTGTGTGTGTGTGTGTGTGATTGAGAGAGTTGGTGGGGCAGGGGCACTGGAGCACTGCCTT
>NC_044069.1:16068361-16090861 GCF_902167405.1 Gadus morhua
GGAGGGTGGCTAATGTTTTTTTTGGGGCTGTTGCTAATCTATTGCTGGGCCTTTGGATAAGTAAACCGTTGCCTTATGTGTTGGGCGGATTGTGTGCGTAAAAAGTTGCTGACCATAAGTGAGTGAGGATTTGCGGCCCACACTTCTCAATCTCTACCTTGCTTACACCCACCGTACACACACGCACACACACACACACACACACAGACAAACACAAACACAGACTTGCGTACACAGTGGAAAGGGTGGATGCTGTGGGTTGGCACGCAGACGTGCACACAGGTAGACCAGCTGGCAGGTAGACAGGCTGGAAGAGAGAGAGAGAGCGAGGGCGGGCGTGCAAGGCGCTGTGTGGCGTGCTCAAGGTGCTGACTCCCAGGTTCCTTCAGTACACCTCGCCTTGTAATTACCTGGGAATCAGCACCGCCACCGAGACTGTCTCTGCGTAATCACCGGCCTCCACAGACCTGGTATCTCCCCTCTCTCTGTACCTCGCTATGTCTCTCTGTACCTCTCTCCCTGTATCTCTCCCTCTCTCCATACCTCCCTCTTTGAGTCTCCCCCTTCCCTCTATACCTCTATATGTCTGTCTATAGATCCCTTTCTGTATGTCTCCTTCCTTCTATACCTCTATATGTCTGTCTATGCATCTCTATCTTTCTCTCGCTCTCCCTATACCTCTCTATACATCGCTCTCTCTCAATAGTTCCCTATCTCTTTTCCTCTCAATATCTCTCTGTAACCCTTTCTCTCTCTCTCTCTCTCTCTCTCTCTCTCTCTCTCTCTCTCTCTCTCTCTCTCTCTCTCTCTCTCTCTCTCTCTCTCTCTCTCTCTCTCTCTCTCTCCCTGTCTCCCTGTCTCCTGTCCCTCCCTCTTGTCTTGACTCCTCACCGTTTCCCTCGGTCGCCCTCACGCTGTTTGTTTGTGCGTTTGTGAGGGACAGTTCCCATGTGCAGTTGAGTGGAGAATGCCCTCTGTCACTGCCGTGGATGTGCCATCAACGCTGTCATCTTCAATACACCGTACTGTTTGTGGATGTTGCACAACGTGAGCAGTAACAGGGCAGCCACAAAAAATATCAAAAACCAGAGCCAAAAGAAAACCCATAAATAGTTTGCTCTTTGCCATAACGGCTTTTGGTCAGCAGTTCTGCCACCATTCAAAGCCTTGTTTAGTCTGAACGGGAAAGCTAGTGATCTAAACGGCCCAGACACCTCAAATGAGTCCATTGTCACTCTCCCTCATCTTTCTTTCTATCTTTCCCTTTCCTATACCCTTCTCCCCCTACCCCTTCCTTCCTGTGTCTTGTCTGTCTCTCAAAATGTGGTAAAGCTCCAAAGTGGCCGTCATTAAAGAAGGCCACGATGCAGTGGAAGTGGAGTTTGGTGCCTTCCCATAAGCTGGAGGCAACAGGCACAATTCATCATTCATAGCAGCGCCCTCGAAGTGTGAGAGGGGGAGAGAAGAGAGAGAGAGAGAGAGAGAGAGAGAGAGAGAGAGAGAGAGAGAGAGAGAGAGAGAGAGAGAGAGAGAGAGAGAGAGAGAAACATCAACAAACAGACCAAAGCCTTTCTAAGACGGGAATGGCGCCATGGCAACCGATTGCTATCTAATTTTGATGTGCCGCGCCTGTAGCATGTAGCTATAGCAACGGCTAGCAACTGTAAAGAGAGAAGGAGAGAGAGCGAGAAAGAAGGAGAGCGAGACAAGAAGAGCGAGCGAGAGAGAGATAGAGTGTAAGAGAGAATATCAAAGTGAGGTAAACAGTGGAGGAATATACGCGAGATGCGGCCAAAGCCAATCATAGGGTGACGGTGGGGGCAACAAGCACAAAATAAATGATTACAGAGGTGCACGCAGAAACAGTGGCAGCTGGCATGCGAGTGTCACGTCTACACGATCTCAGCGATGTTCGGCACCGCAGGGCGTTTTGGCAGGATCACAACAGCGCTCCATGACAAGGCACTGTGAACCCTTTGTCATGCCACGCCTCCGCTCTCCTGTCCCTCGGAACACATGACCCGTCCGGACATGCTGCATGTTTTTTAAACTTTGCCTTAACAAGTGCAAGTGTTTTTCTTTGTGTTGAGTGCGGTCTGGTGAGAGGTTGAAGAGAGAGAGAGAGAGAGAGAGAGAGAGAGAGAGAGAGAGAGGTGGGGGGGGGGGGGGGGGGGGGGGGAGAGAGAGAGAGCCGGGGGAGAGAGAGAGAGAGCCGGGGGAGAGAGTGAGAGATAACGAGAGAAAGAAGAGATAAGGAGGGACAAGAAGTAGAGCGAGAGAGAGATAACGAGAGAGAGATAACGCGAGCCATGAGATAGAGAGAGAGAGAGAGAGAGAGAGAGAGAGAGAGAGAGGGGGAGAGCTATAACGAGAGCCTGCGGGCACAAGAAAGAGAGAAAGACAAACAGCTGACAGACTTCCCGGTAGCCCCCCCTCCTCACCTCCTCCCCGCCGTGTTTGTTTTGCAGCTGGCTGCTGAGACGTCAAGCTGCTGCTGTGGAGTGATGTCATGTACCGCTATCAAAGCCGGCTGCTTCGTCTTATTGCAGATCTCGTCCGACTCCTAAGTCTTTCAGATCCTCATGGGTCAGATACGTTAAATGGGCGTGGGCATTTATTGTGCGTGTTCCCAATGCTTTGGTCCTGCAGTCTCATTGTGCGCGATGCCCCCTTTTAGCCACTTGTATCGGCTGAATTTGTTTTGCTTCCCCCTAACCAGTTGCTGTATACATTATGACTGAACATTACTTAAACGGCTATATTAGCAAATTATTTTTTAACACTGTGTGTGTTCTTTCGTGTGTGTGTCTGTGTGGGTTAATTTATATGTACGTATGTGTGCTTGTGCGTGGTATGCATGGATACGTGTGTGTGTGTGTGTGTGTGTGTGTGTGTGTGTGTGTGTGTGTGTGTGTGTGTGTGTTTTCGTGAACGTGCATGTGTATTTGCATGTGCACATACCTAATTGTATGTAAGGGTGTGTTTGCGTGTGCATGCATCTATGTATTTGTGCGTGTTTGTGTGCACGCATACGTGAAATTATGCATGTGCGTGTTTGTGTGTGTGTGCGTGTGTGCATGCATATGTGTGTTGATGCTTGTGCATGTGTTTCTGTATTTGTGTGCATACATATGTGTATGCATGTGTGTGTGTGTGTGTGTGTGCATATGCGTGTGTGTGTGTGTGTGTGCGTGCTCCAGGCCGGGGGCTCCCAGGTCATCTTCACCAACCCGGTGGAGATCGTGAAGATCCGCCTGCAGGTGGCGGGGGAGATAACCACGGGCCCCCGGGTCAGCGCCGTCTCCGTCGTCCGCGAGCTGGGCTTCCTGGGACTCTACAAGGTGAGCCGCACCCCCCCGTCTCCCCCCCGTCTCCCCCCCGACTACGACCACCCTGGCCCCGGGATATTTAATCAAACACTGAATCCTTCCACTACATGAGCCCTATCAGTGCTCCCCCCCCCCCCCCCCCCACCGCACACGCACCCTGCTCCTTCTCCACCTGGCAGCCGGGAGGAGAACCATCCAGAACCTCAGATCTAGCAGAGGGCATAGCTGTGATCGACTCTGCCCCCATGAGTCCCCTTCCCTGAAGACTGGATGTGAGCCATGGCCCACACACCACACATTAGGATCACGTATAGGCAGCATAGTGCATGTTTTTGATGAATTCAACCCACCAGTACCATCCAGGCTTGTAGCTTAGAAAAGCACCATACGACTCAAATGTATTATTGTTATTATTAAAATGGTACACATTTCATCACTGCTGGTTCAAATGGGGGACCTGCAATATCCTTTGCAATGCTTTGTCAACAGCCACACAACTTCACCACAATTAATTTGTACTAATTGCAGTTCCCACTGAATCACATGCGTTTCTCTATCAATTATTTGAGAATAACATATATTACCTCACCCTACGCGAGCTATCATTTGAATCAACAATGCCTGGATGTGGTGTTCTATTGGAGCACAGGGGAAGGAATGAACTTATTCCATAAGGCTGTATTCAACTCTGATAGCCCTAATTGCTGTTTTTTTTGTAGCGTAGGAATGAGAATTACAGTGCATTACCCAAACATATCAGAATTGTATGATATTATATCCCACATGTTGTAGAGCAAGTTACACAGAAGATCATAATAGGACTGAGATAAACACACTGAGCGCTACAGTGTTAGGGCTCCATATGATACATTTGTGTGGACTACATATTGTTCCTACCTTTCACATACACGAAAGAAATCCAAAAGAAAACTTTAGAAATTATTATTCCAAAACCAGCCTTTAGATATCAGAATAAAGAATGAATTAATGAATCCATCATAAGTGCTTAATAATTCAATCATCATCTTGGTGGCTCAGCTGGCACGACTGCAAAGGCATGTTGGACAGCACTAAAATATATGTTCAAATGTTTTTATTATTTATTATTTCCATTATTAAGTATGAAGTCAGTTATATTTACCTAGAGGCCCAATTGAACAGCCCACTGGTTATGTTTCATTTTTGTTACAGCCATGTTCAGATCTACCTGCTACCACTACCATTGGCCGTCCATACTTTTCTCTTCAGGTTATGTAAAACAAATACTGGTCAAAACCGATTTTTAGACTGAATGATTGTGGTCCTTCTGTGCCCCCTACAGGTTAGAAATCAAACAATGCCCCTTTAAGGCTAAATAGTGTGTCATTTAAAAGCATTAAATGCATTAATCATATCTAAACAAGTATAAATGTGTGGGTGCATGCATACATTTGTGCGTACGTTCGTGAGTGTTTGTGCATGCGTCTATGTGTGTGTGTATGCACGAATGTGTGTGTGTGACTGGTTTGGTTAATTTCAGAAAAAAAGAGCCATTCCATATTTGACTTTGGAGGTTTATGGTTGCATGGTTGGAAGTTTGTTATCCTACTATCTGACCTTTTGAGTTCTTTTTGGATTGCTTGTTGGCCTGTTTGTGTTTTAGTGTCTCCTCCTTTTGTCTGCCGTCTAGCAGTTTTAAGGGCAGGTCAGGTACTTGCATGTAAACCGGCTTTCAACAAGGAATGCCAGATCCCGTCTCCCTCGGCCAGCCTGTCTGTCACACTGCTACCCTGCATCCAAGTTTGCGTCCACACGTGTGCATTTGTGTATGTGTGTGTTAGTGTTTGTGTGTGTGTGTGTGTGTGTTTTATTTTTGTGCAAAGTTGAGCTACTTTGGGTATGCATTCAAACAAATGTCTCATGCCTGCATTCTGAGAAGCGTGAGAAGACTGTTTCACCCTGCTGTGCTCTCCGTGAGACTCTATCCGCCCATGTGTGTTTGTGTGTGTGTGTGTGTGTGTGTGTGTGTGTGCGTCTGTGATTTTTGCATTTATGTGTGTGAATGTGTTTGCGTGCGTGTGCACTGGCATGCATGTGCACATCGCTGTGCATATCCTTCGGCGTTCATCCGCCGCGCTATGCACGGACGGGCGAGACAATGCGCATTGAGAGCCGACGCCGCGGCAACGGTAGTCGGGGAGGAGGAGGAGGAGGAGGAGGAGGAGGAGGAGGAGGAGGTGGGGAGGTGGAGAAGGAGGAGACGAGCTCCAGCCTGCTAGCCCCAGACGGGCTGGCTCCGGAGGGGCTGCGCCCAGGCACAGAGCTACCTTTGTCAGGGTAATTATCCTGACGCTCGGCCTCTGCGGCTGGAGCTAGCGACTCGACGCGGTGGCTAACGCACTAGCGCCACCAGTCACAGCAGGGCAGAGGCTGTCACTGTGGGAACGGGAGCACTGTGGACACGGACCGCAGGTTGTCGTTAGGACGGCGTTAATGGAGACACAGGTGCATGCGAAAAAAAAGATGCATGTAAAAGATTGTAATTGTCTCTCTGTTTAAACAAGGTCAAGTAGAAGTCTCGGAAGCTCTAAAGATCATTACATAACGTGTGTGTTGTGCCTATTGAAAATAAGCTAAATGAATACATATCAATTCAATACATTCATTTTGTATTGTTCTGGCTTTTAGGACGGAAGACAGCAGAGAGGCTGGATCATTTAGTATTTTTTTGCAGGATACATTATAAAATGTACACACACGTCATACATTCTAATGCCGTGGAGGTTCAGCACACTATTCCCTTTGACCGTGGACCATGTCGTAAGGCTGCAGCCCCTTTTATCCGTGGCAGCGTACAGTGGCCACAGACACATTAAGGCCCAATCCCATTTCTACCCCTTACCCCTTCCCCTTACCCCTTGTTTTGAAGGGGTAAGGGGAAGGGGTAAGGGGTAGCTATGGGATTGGGCCTAAGTCATTATGGGGCAGCCAGCAGGCCATCTAGCTCAGGGATGCCTGCAGGGAGATTGCGGACGCTCATAACCCAGAGCTCCAGTGTCAGTCTACAGTGAGGCGCATACTGTGTACCGTTCACCTTAAACCCATGATGACCGCCCCCCCCTAGCCCTGAGACGCTCTAACAGTTACCTGTAGAGCCCCAGGCCCCTCCGGCCAACACAGGACTCCTTCTGTCCAGCTCCGATACTATCTCCCAGCTTTCAGCGAGCACTCTGGCCCCCTGAGCAGACCGCCAGACAGACACACAGACACACAGACACACAGACACACAGACAGAGGCACAGACAGCCAAGAGGCGCTGGAGGAAAGAGAAGGAGGAAGAGATAGGCGGGGGATCTGACAGATACCTGTGTGTGTGTGTGATTATCTGTCTGTCTGTGTGTGTGTGTGTGTGTGTGTGTGTGTGTTTGTGTGTGTGTGTGTGTGTGTGTGTGTGTGTGTGTGTGTGTGTGTGTGTGTGTGTGTGCGTGTGTTTGTGTGTATATATGTATGTTTGTGTGTGTGTGCATGTGGTTGTGTGTGTGTGTGTGTGTGTGTATGTGTATCTATGTATTTATGTATTTGTGAGTGTGTGCGTGTGTATGTGTTTGTGTGGGTGTGTATGTATGTGTTTGCGTGCATGTGTGTGTGTGTTTGTGTGTGTGTATGTATCTATGTATCTATGCATGCGTCGGTGTCTGTGTGTGTGTATGTGTGTGTGTGTGAGTATGTGCATGAGTGTGTGTGTGCGAGGAACTAGAGGATTATCCTCCAGTAGCTAAATGAGCCCTGTCCAAAAAAAAAACAAGCCGCGGCTCCTTCCCTTTAAGCGGCTCCTGTCGAGGGCTGTTACTGTATCGGCGGGGCTGGCCGCGCGCCAGAAGCCTGGCAGTCCAGGTGGAAACCCGAGAGCCTTGATGATATTGCTTTGTTTACACTGGCAGACGCAAGGAGCCATCTTCTCCTCCCCCCCCCCCCCCCCCCCCCCTCCAGCACCACTCTACTTTTTTATTTTAACTCCCCTGTCTGCCTGACTCTTCCTCCCCCGCCCTCTTAATCTGCCTTTATACCTGGGCTGTCCCACCTGCTGTCAGGGTAGAGAGTTGTCAGGCGGAGACGCTGTGATTGTGTAGGGAGGTTGGGGGGGGGGGGGGGGGGGGAGAAGGATGCAAGCCCGCTGCTGAAAGGCTCTCCCCCGTTGGTCTGGTCCAATAGAAGCGCGCTGTTGTGGGAGACCGTTGTTGTTCTGACTGTGGATGCGACCGCTTCCAGGCGACGGTGTGTGTGTGTGCAGTCGTGCGTCAGAAAGTGAACCGTCCAAAGCAGCAGGAAAACGGGGGATCATCTTAACACGGCGTCTTCATCTGTGAGGGGGCAGGGTTCAAACGGATGAATGGCTGACGACAAGGCAGTGATCCGTGTTGGCGGATGTTCCTGGGGTTTTTCCAGGGTCACCAAGAGTTCCTCTCCTTCCTCCTACACTCATTGAAACGCCTCTCATCCCACGCTGATTCAAACGGTTCAAAACATCTTCTCCCATTTCATCCCTCCCTGGATCCCTGAACCCCTCTCCCTCTCGCTGCAGGGAGCCAAGGCCTGCTTCCTGCGAGACATCCCCTTCTCGGCCATCTACTTCCCCTGCTACGCCCACCTCAAGACACACTTCAGCCAGGAGGATGGCACCATCGGCCCGGCCAAGATGCTGCTGGCTGGGGCCCTGGCAGGTATAGTAACGCACCCACCACCACCACCTCCACTACCACCACCACCTCCACCACCACCTCCACCACCACCACCACCTCCACCACCACCTCCACCACCACCTCCACCACCACCTCCACTACCACCACCACCACCTCCACCAACCACCACCTCCACCACCATAGCCTCCACCTAGCACGCTCCCACCACCTCCACCACCTCCACCACCACTTCCACCACCTCCTCGACCCCCTCTACCACCTCCACAACCTCCTCCACCTCCTCCACCACCACCACCACCAGGCAGTGGTATTGGAGGTGGTGGTTGGGGGCCCCAGGCTCAGTCTCTGTACTGCCCCCCCCCCCCCCCCCCAGAGGTTCTGTTGTAAGCCTGTAGGACTGCTGGATCCCAGACTCGAGGCCGGAGTGACAGCAGGGTGAACCAGGGTGACATAGCTTCCTGTGTCAGTCCCGGTTATTTCTGTAATTACAAGAGGGTCTGTACCCACAATGCACCGAGGCAGACGGCTGTGGACTCTGGTTAATTGGATTAGGGTGTCATCCTTCTGTCATGCACGCTTGTTTCTGGACATGATTAAAGGGGTAGCCGCACAAGCTTTTTTTCTTTCTTTCTATCACGACAAAAACATGTGTAACGTCTGAAACATTTGATTGAAACCGCGTGGATTCATCAAAGCAGGGCAGGTCATTGAGTAAGGGCTGGCGGTGGCAGTGTGTGTCTTAACGTGAGAGACTAACCGCCGCGTGTAGGCTTGTGTGAAATGGAAAAATATTGTGGCAGTCGTGGAGCCCTGGACAACGGAGCCCGGGCCAGAGCGGCCACACAGCAGAAAATGTGTCCAGTAATCGCTCCTCACCCAAGCCTTTATTATTATAATACCGCGCCCTGATTATCGAGTTAATCACATGCCACTCTTTATTTTCTTTTAATGGCGCAATATCTCGCTGTGTAAAACTCGCCTTTTACTGCCTTTCTGTTTGACTGACTGGCTCCACCAGCGTCCACGTCCGTGCCTGCCGAGCCAAGGAACATAAAAAGGACCCAAACCTCCCAGACCTGGGCCCCCGGTGAGAGCTCCCTCTCGGGGAAGGAGACTTCAACAATATCTCCTCTGTGGGCCCTCCGGGCGAGGGCCCCCCCCCCCTGCCCACCGCGAATACCAATTGATCACACGGCACACCTCTCGCGGCCGCTGGGTTTGATGTGGGGGGGGGTCTGGGTAAGGGGTCTTGAAGTGTTGCAGCAGAGCAGGGGGAGACCTCCAGTATGTTTGAGGGGGCCCCCGGGGGCCCCAGCAGTGGTGGTGGTAGTAGTAGTAGTAGTGGTGCTAGCCGCGGGGCCCCGGGCCCAGGAGGAAGCCAGGGGGCCCCGCGGCCTCCGACCGCAGGCTCCAAGGCGGTAGCGGCTAATTAGAGTGCTGCTGTGTGCTGATTGGATGGGGGCACTACACACACACACACACACACACACACACATACTCCACCGCCATCACGGGGAAGCGCCTCTTACGTCTGCCAACCTTGCTGGCCGAAAGAGTTTCCAACAGTATTAAGTGTATTTATTATAGATACACGCACACACACACACACACACATGCACGCACCCACAACACACACGCATACAGTATTAGGCAAGGCGGCCATACATATGTCTGCATAATGTACTTTAACATATGTGCCTGCGACTGTATGTGTGTGTGTATGTGGACAGCACACGCCTATGTGTGTGCCCATACGTGCACATCAATGTGTGCATATATGTGCACACCTTTGTGGTACAGTACGTCTGTGTGTGTGTGTGTGTGTGTGTGTGTGTGTGTCTTTCCCTTTCTCCCCCCTCCCTGGCTGAGAGTATGATGTGTATCCTAGCACCGACTCTGTGTAATATGTGATCCGGAGACGGCTTCTGCATGAAAGAAAACAGGCCGGTAATAAATGAACCCCGGTTCTCCGATTGCCTAGCTTTCGCGAGGCAGAGCGCTCGAAAACCGTCTGGCTGAAAAAGCCGGCCTGTTTGCTTAGCGTCCTCTGAGGTATATCGGCTTGCGCCCGCTTCTTCTCCTCGCGGCGGTCGAGCGCGAGGCTACGTGGAAAAGTCATATAAATCCTGTCCTCCCTCCCGTTCCACTGGAGGTTTCTGGAAGCCACAAGACTGGCTGTCCCTGGCACACACCGAACACACACACACACACACACACACACACACACACACACGCACAAACACGCACGCGCACAAACGCACACGCACACGCACGCACGCACGCACGCACGCACACACACACACACACACACACACACACACACACACACACACACACACACACACACACACACACACCGCCGAGTCCACATTCAAATTCGACCCGGTGCTCCCTTTCATACTTATTTTTGGGGGTCCATTTCTCGTGTGTTTCTCGCTTGAGTCCTTCCCAACATTTATCATTCACTCACTACTCGTGCCATGCTCATGGGCTATGGCGTTTTGACAATTAGTGCGTTGCACTTCAGCACAGGAAATTGAGTTACCACCGTGAGTTCTATACCGCGTTATTCGGCTCTGAGAACCCCCAAAGAGCCCCCAGAGAGGCGGGACAGATCTGACTGTGGGCTGCTAGTCCATGTTGTTTTTATGGGGTAGGCGTTGTGGGGAAGATTTGAGGCGTTAATTAGTCGCTATTTGATATCATCGCCGTGTGCTACTGTGCTATAATTGGGAAATTGTCTTAGAGATCGGATCGCTTTCGCTTCGAATCAATCCAATTCAGTTGAGTCATTTTCGTGTTTTCTTCCTCCCATCTTTTCCGCCAACATTCGCTGAAAACGTCTTTATTTGCTCATTCAGACCGTCAACTCTAATCCCCCATGAACCTATCCTGGCCTCGTCTCTCCAAACCTCTCCTCATTCCTCTCCCCCTTTCCCCCCTCCTCTCTACTCCCCTCCTCCCGTCTGTCCTCCTCCCTCTGCTCCTTTTTCCTTCTCTTTCCTCTCCCCTCTTGTCCTCTTCCCTCTCACCATGCCTCCCCTCTCTCTCCCCCATCCTCCTCCTTCTGTCCCTCTTCTAACCTCCCCCTTTTTCCTTTCTCCCTCAATCTTTCCTCTCCCCCCTTCCATCTTTTCTCCCACTCCTCTCTCCCCCCCCCCCCCTCTGCTCTTCCCTCCCTACCAACTCTCTCCTCTCCCCTCTCCCCCAACGCTCCCCCCCTCCCCACTTCCCTCTCTCTCCTCTCCTCTCCCCTCCCTCCCCCCCTCCCCCATCTCTCCCCTCTGAGTGCAGGTGGTCACTCCATCGTCGGGGGGGTCGTGGGGGGGCTCTGCGTGCTGCCTAACACTGAGTTGATCAGGCAGCTGAACGCCTCACTTTGCCGTCGCCCAAAAAAAAGGAAAAAAATCCCCAAGAAGTCAGACTAAATGGTGGAGAGGGCCGGTGATGGTAATGGTCGAGCCATCGATGATTGAGCCCATTCATCGCTCAAGTGGGTGGAGTGGGGGGCCGCATTGTCCCACTCTTTTGTCAGCCAGTCCCTTACAGACAGACGCACACACACACATAAGGACACACACACACACACACACACATATATATATATATACAAAGAAACGGGGTTGCAGCGCGTGTCTCTCTCTCATTACCGTTTATTGTCCGGCCCTTTCAAGCGGCTGGAGGAAAAAATGGAGGAAAGAGGGAGGAAAGAAAGGAGCGGGAGATTAAATAATGGCTCTGTGGGATTGGTTTAGGGTGAAGGAAATAAGAGCCGGTGCCCACTTGTAGATGAGAGCGTGTGTGTGTGTGCGTGTGTGTGCGTGTGTGTGTGTGAGTGACTCAGCCCCGTGGCAGAGTGACCAAAGTATTACATGTGATGGGTTTTCAAAGGAGGGGGGGGAAAAATAGGAGGATTTCTTTTTTTCATCCTCCCGCCAACCCTTCACTTTCAGGGGCAATTATGATCACATGCAGGAACTCAAGATCTCCAGTTAATTGATAATAGGGGGAACCTGCTTGATTTCCAACACGCGTTCAAAAAAATGGAGCGGGTTTCACCCGCTCAAAGTGTCACCCCCCCCCCCCACACACACACACCGCACTCTCCACCCCCTCCGTCCCCTCCGCAGGCATGCCGGCAGCCTCGCTGGTGACCCCCGCTGACGTGATCAAGACCAGGCTGCAGGTGGCTGCGCGCGCCGGCCAGACCACCTACAGCGGCATGACGGACTGCTTCTGGAAGATCCTCCACGAAGAGGGCGCCCGGGCCTTCTGGAAGGGGGCCGGAGGTACGCGCCGCTGGAGATCACATCGCAGTGTGTGTCTGTGTGTGTGTCTGTGTGTGTGCGTGCGTGTAGGGGGTTGAGGAAATGTATTCATGAGGACTTGTTTAACTGTTTATGGACGGATCTCGTGGAGATGAGTCTATCATCTCAACCAAAATAGTGGTGGTCAGAAAACGACCCAAAGCACATTTAGTTGCCCGTCCCTGCATGGTGTGTGGAGCCTCCATTTTGGAAGCATTGTTTTCTTCGTCATTGTTTAGTAATATATCGTGAACTCATTTGTCTTATCAACGATATGAACAAGCCCTATAAGGAAATGATATAATATGTTTTAGGCAACATTCTTTATAAGAAATGAATTCATATTGTTCATGGTGGTATATATAGAATATTCATATGAGTTTATGAATATAGCACAGAAGGAGAGTAGGAGATTTGCCATTTGAGATCCCCATTGCGATCATAAGAATAATGTTTACTTGAGTTTGACCCTCCAGTCAACTTAAGTAGAGAGTTGGAACGGTTTTATTGGCACCATGTTAACCGTTGCCGAACCTCACCCTCTCTCTCCGTAGCGCGAGTCTTCCGCTCCTCGCCTCAGTTCGGGGTCACCCTGGTGACCTATGAACTCCTCCAGAGGTGGTTCTACGTGGACTTCGGAGGACAGTAAGTCCCCCCCCCCCCCCCCCCCCCCCGATCCCCTCCAGGCCCTGTTTCCCCCTCCTCATTTCACCTCATTCTAACTGTTCCTACTGTTCGTCCAAACCGCACCATGCCCCCCAAAAAAAGAAGTGTTCAGAAACATTCAACCTATACCAGCATCAAAAAAGGTCTTTGGGACTTTTTGAAACGCAATGCAAGGCGTTCTGGTGTTAATCACAACCCGAGACTCCACGGCAGTGTGAACGTCCCCAGGTGGGCTGGGGTTCATTTCAGCTGAGCCACTCTTGACTGCTGTTCTCGCTGCGCTCTGCCAAAGAAAGAAATGCCGCAAGACCAAAAATAATTTCAGAGCACATCAGCTGACAGGCTCAAGCCCTCGCTCCCAGTTCTGAATGTGACGTTTTCCTTCTTTTTTTCACTCTCTTTTCTCTTTCTTTCCTTCCCTCTCACTCCCTGTCTAGCACGGCGGTGTCGCAGCCTGCTCCGTGATAGAGACGTAGATGCAGACAGAATCAATTTGACGTGTACATTTTCCACTTTTCCCCCCCTGCTTGCACGATGACTGCAGCTCGTTTTCCCCGCGTGGAAATAGGTGGTGCTCTCTTAGGAGGGAGGGGGATAGTCCATGGCCTCCCTCGCCCTGGAGTTTGAGAAGGAGCCGATGAAGGGTGGATGTGGAGGATTTCAAACTCTATTGCATTTTAAGAGGAAAGGGAAAGAAGGAAATATGAGAGAGAGAGAGAGAGAGAGAGAGAGAGAGAGAGGGAGAGGGGGGGGAGAGAGAGAGAGAGAGAGAGAGAGAGAGAGAGAGAGAGAGAGAGAGAGAGAGAGAGAGAGAGAGAGAGAGGGAGAGAGGGGGGAGAGAGAGAGAGGGAGGGGGAGGGAGAGAGGGGGAGGGAGAGAGAGAGAGAGAGAGGGAGAGGGGGGAGAGAGAGAGAGAGAGAGGGGGGGAGAGAGAGAGAGAGAGAGAGAGAGAGGGGGGGAGAGAGAGAGAGAGAGGGAGAGAGGGGGAGGGAGAGAGAGAGAGAGAGAGAGTGAGAGAGAGAGAGAGAGAGAGGGAGGGGGAGGGAGAGAGAGCGAGAGAGAGAGAGAGAGAGAGAGAGGGAGGGGGAGGGAGAGAGAGAGAGAGAGAGAGGGGGGGGAGAGAGAGAGAGAGAGAGACAGAGAGCGAGCAGGAGAACAAAGAAAAAAATAAGGAATAAAATGACAGCAAGAAATAAGGATAATCTAGAGAATATACATATATATGCATATATGTTCACTCCTTGGATAGGAAAAATGTCAAAGGATGCTTCATTTTAGGAGGAAGAACAAAAAAGTATGAAAGAAAGATAGAAAAAAGAGAATAGAGAATGTGTATATATATATATACACACACACGCCCCCTACACCACCCACCCACCCCTCGACGCTCAGCATGAAACCAAATCAGTTGCAGATCCCCTGAATATGGCGTGTGGTTTGAACCGTGCTCCCGGGCTGTCTGCCCCCCCCCCCCCCCCGCTCCAGGACGATCCCGAGTGCTGTATCCATTCTTTTGTCGTCACAGGTCAACGTTTCATGTTTGATTAGGCTTGTTTTGGTTGGCTGAGGAACATTGTGTTATTGAATGTACTTGGGGAATTTCTTTCCATGCTATTGCACACACGCTATTTCTATTTAAAATTATATTAGCAATTTATGGGTGCTTTTATCTATTCCAAGCCTTGTTCTGCCTGTCATTTGCCGTTTTTCACGTTCTTTCACACCCAATTCTCTTAATTTCCATTTGTTCTCTCCCTCTTACTCCTACTCCACTCTCTCACCCCCCCCCCCCCCCCACCTCACCCCCACTCTCTTCCTCTCTCTGGTTTGTCTCTGGCTCTCTCTGGATGTGGTCTCTCCTTCTCTCTCTCTCTCTGTGGCTCTGGTGTGTGTGTGTGTCTCACTCTCTCTCTCTCTCTCGCTGTCTCTCGCCCTCCCTCCTCCACCACCACAGAAAGCCATCTGGCTCGGAGCCCACCCCCAAGTCTCGGATCAGCCTGCCGGCGCCCAGCCCCGACCACATCGGGGGCTTCAGGTTGGCCGTGGCCACGTTCGCTGGCGTCGACAGCAAGTTCGGACTCCACCTCCCGCGCTACGACGCGCACGCACAGGCCCCACCCCCTGGCGGTAAGCCGGGGGTGGCTCCTTCTGCGTGAGACACGTGCACACACACACACACACACATGTGCACGCATGCACGCACACACGCAAGCATGCACCCACTCATTCACTCACTCAATCACTCAACCACACACACACACACACACTAGTGTTTGTAAACATTTAATAACGTATTCCTCTTTTGGTTGATTAAAGAAGTTCCTGTTTAGTAGTGTACATGCAACCATGTTGGTTAAGCTAGCTGCTTACTACTTACTGGGGGTTATCTTGATGGTAGGACTGCTGTGCAGTGTTTGTTTATACTTGTCATTCTAAGGACTGTGGTGCAGATGTGTGTCTCTATAGAGGGGCTATTGCACAGCACCAGGGCTAGTTATTACATAGTTTAAAGCTATTACTATAACCTATTACATTAGAGGTGAATGTTTTCCTTTCCTCTTATCTGTGATTCGACAGCTGTAGTGGTGTCAAAGGGTCCTATGTAATCGTCACTTTATGTTTTAAAAGAATGCTCTTCTCATGCTGTCACATAGTTTACATTAAATTAAAATTGGTCAGGAAGTCATCCAGCACAGACGTATCCCAATCAATTCCACTGATATTTGAGGAATCAGAATCCTATGTCGTCATCAGTGCCGCTGATTACGTCCAATGAACTGCTGATTCCAAACAGAAAGCAATCCGATCAACACAGTTGAATGTCCAAGAGTGTAAAGCATATGTATAGTTTGGTTGTTTGTGAAGGTGCTCAGAGACGATGTACAGAAGTCTACTTGAAAAGGCCGCACCAACATGTGTTCTGTGGTAGGGGGCGTCCCACTGGCTGTGTATATATCAAGTGTTTGCTTTCGAGAGAACGTAGAACGTGCATAAGGTGTGTTACAATACTTGTGCCTTACTGTATGTATGGCAGCAATGAGTAAAGATAAAGTTAGCTAAATAACAACCGTCTCTTTTGTTTTTTTTATCCAGAGGTTGATTCAAATGGTTTCGGGATTTGAAACAACAAGCTCACGACAGGATACAGAGCCTAAGGTTGTTCTTATGCAAAGCTTTAATGACAAACAGAAAGTACATGTACAGTACACCTTGTTTATTCACCGACACCGAGGAGACAGGGTAACGTACCGCTCGGGTCGCTGAGAGCTCTGGCTGTGTGGAACAGGACTCAGACACTACACGGTCCTTTATTAAAGAGAGCCAGTAGTCAACAAACAGGCCCCCCGAGACCACTTATCACTGATCAGGATCCCACACACTCTGCCCTCCATGCAGCCGCCGTACACAGAGACCAAACACTAACAAACTAATATCTTCTTCTCTGTAAACAATATTCAACAGTTTAATATTCACTCACTCACGTTTTGCTGTGATTGTTGTTTTTGTTGACATTTACAGTTGTGCAAAGCATTGTCGTACAATACACTTAGGTTTATAAGGCTATAAGAGATTTTTTTTGTTGTTGTTGTATTTTGCTGATTTACCACAAACACTGTTGGTAACTGGAAATAAATAGGAGAGGGTTGACACAGGCACGTCAGCACGCTGTGCCTCACAATAAATAGTGCACGCTGGACAACTCATCGGCACAACCTTCTCAGTACGTTACGTTAAAACGATAGTTTTGCGGTTCCTGAATTGCTACCTCAAATCACCCAGGAAATAAAAGGAGTCCTCGTGTGCGGACCGGAACAGTCTAACAGTGCGTCAAGCCGGCGGAGCCAGGGGAAAACAAAACCACAGAGGTTAAACACCAACCAGAGACCCCCCCCCCCCCCCCCGACTCCTCCCCCTATGAGGCCAGCTCCGGGGGGCCCTCCTCCTCGCAGTCCGCCCGGTTCGCTCTGATCTCCATCAGGGTGCGGGCGAAGCGAGCCCAGTCGTCGCTATGGGCGACCGACAGCTGGGGACACACAAGCAAACAAAACATCAAAACAACAAAACATCAACAGAGGTTGGAGGGTGAGGAGAGAGGAGGGGGGGGGGGGGGGGGGGAGTGCAGGGAGGAAACATGGCTAAGCGCTGCTCGCTAACACGTGTTTTGGCTAGCCTCTCGCGTCGGCGAACTCCTAGCATAACGAGGCCTTCCCCTGGTTGTGTTTGTGTGTATTTTAGAAACCCAAAGAGGACGAGGAACACCGTGAGAAAGGCCTGGGATGAGGCGAGACCCTCACCTTATTAAATGATGCTATCCCGTTCCGTTCCTCAATATAAGTCTACAGCCAATGGCTTCAATTGGCTCTTCTGGAATTTCAGATTTTTGTACATCTTGACGACGTTAAACATACGATTCCAACGCCTCGCGTTCAGGGCGGGGAGCTGTTCATCTTGGCTAGGTGCGCACGCACGTGTATGTATGTGTGTGAGTGTGCGAGCGTGCATGTGTGTGTGTGTGTGAGTGTGCGTGCGTACATGTGTGTGTGTGTCGTCCTTGACCACAGAAATGGGATGCGTTCCCCTTGAGCGGTAAGTCTATCCGCTGTGTTCCCCGCGTCAGGGCCCTGTGCCGTGGCAGCAGCTAGTATTAGCACCCTTAAAGGTGGCTGGTGGTGGTGTTGGGGGGGGGGGCTGGGTGTGGGTGACGGTGGTGGGGGGGGGCTGCCACCCAAGCTGCGACCGCTCTGGGGACCAGGCTGTAATTAAAACAGGAACAGGGAGGAGGAGGAGGAAAGAGGAGGCGGCTGTTTGACAACCCCAGCCCCACCCTGCTCGCCGGGAGGGCCTGGCACAGCGGGGGGGGGGGGCTCTGCATTCAGCACTTTTAATTTGATGCTTTATTTCAGCCTCTCTGTGAGTACGGGGTTACCAACAGGCACAGTGGGGCGCGTAGTTAGCGGCTATTTCGAGGAAACAACTGAATTTTCCCCTTGTCTTCTCGTCTCAATCATCGTAGCATTGTGGCTTACCGTTGGTGCACTGCAGCTCCCTCTTCCACCTCTCGGCCTGGTGGCGACCCCTCCTCTCCTCCACCCGATCATCAAACGCCTCTGTTTAGCCTCTCTCTCCCTCTTTCTCTCTCTCTCTCCCTCTTTCTTTCTCTCTCTCCCTCCTTCCCTCTCCCTCTCTCCCTCTGTCTCCCCCGCTCTGTCTCTCTCTCCCTGTCTCTCTCTCACCCGCTGTACCACACAGCAGAGCTTCTATGTTTAGCCTATAGGCTAAGCTATGGTTACAGACACAGGGCCCGCAACCAGGGCCCCAGGAGGAGCCTGGAGTCCAGGGGCGCAGCCGGGGAGGCTGCCCGCTATGCGGCGGTGGTGGTGGTGGGGGAGTCACACTGGGCCGTTTAAAAGAGCAGGGAAAATATCAAGCCCAAACATCAATGCTTGAGCCCGACAGTTGAGGGGTAGGGGGGAGGGGGGAGGGGGGGGTGATCTGAAATGCTTAAAAGTCCTCAAACGGGTCATGATGGCGCATGTGGAGGTTTGACTGCGGAACCAGCTTTGCACTTGAATATTGGATGTGTACATTTACATTTA
Organism: Gadus morhua; assembly: GCF_902167405.1. Lineage (NCBI taxonomy): Eukaryota > Metazoa > Chordata > Actinopteri > Gadiformes > Gadidae > Gadus > Gadus morhua. The sequence goes on from NC_044069.1 coordinate 16,086,940, forward strand.
GGGCCTTTAGCAGACACCACAGCGACTTACAATAAGTACATTTGTCGGAAGAAAGAGAAACAATATATCGCTGTTGGTAGTAAGGATGTTACCCAACAATAGTCAGGTTAACCTATTCCCCGTCGACAACAAAGCTAGGTTGGGCTATATATATCACAGATGTGCATGGACACAGTTCCCACGGAAACCCGCACCTCTCCGGCGTCGTAGATCCAGACGCGTCCCTCCGAGTCGCCCACAGCGACCTCCTTCCCCCCTGACGACCAGCGGACCCTGTTGAGGGCCGACGCCCCCTCCACGGTGACACTCGCGGTGGGCACCTATAAATAGAAGAGAGGGATGGAGATACACTGAGAGTACACAACGGAGCAGACACAGCTACGGGTTCGCCAATGGAAACATCAAACATGGCAGTGTGTGTTTTTCAAACCGGGGGCCCTTGTTACATGTCCAAGACGGACTCGGGCTAATGGAGCAGAACCTAGCTCCCAGATCAGACTGGTTCCCAGGCAACCGACGGCGGGGTTACGTGGCTGGGAGTTAAAACAGCAATGGGATTTTTTTTTTTTTTAATGAAGCACATAAAATCTTCATAGGACTGGCCCATTAAAAAACACAAACAATGGCGTCTCGCCTGCGGGCTAAACAAGCACAGGGTTTAAAGTATGCATCACGGGGGAAAGAAAGCTGTTTTGGTTCACAAATATTTGTAATACAGATCCTGCCATCTCTCCCAAAGGCAAACCCACCCTCCTGCTGGAGTCATTCTGGGTCAGGGGGGGCGGACGGTATTCAAAGCAAAAGGCCAAACGCTGTCTTTACCTTTACCAAACCATGCAATCACACACTAACCAAGAATACTTTGAACTTCTCGGGCGTACACGTTAAAGTCAAGTCTCAAAGGCTGTCCCACTAACAGTGTTCTTGCACATCTGGACCACGGAGTGGTTGAGCACACGGCGCTCGCTGACAGGGACGGCCCACCGGACGCACGTTTCTCTGAGGAAACCCACGTCCTCAGAAGCGTTTGAACCCACGTCCCCTGACCGCCGGTGACGGTGGGAGGCTGACGGCGGGGCGCGTCACCGGCGGGGGACAGAAGCCCCCTTGGCGCAGCGTCAGCCAATAGGAGGGACCCCCACACACGAGGCTGAGCTGGGCCCTCACCACGGGCTGGCTGCCATTACCCACGCTAGCTCCTACTGCTCTGCCCGAGTGCATCTGAACCCAGCGCTCCAAATTGGCTGTGTGTGTGTGTGAGTGTGTGTGTGTGTGTGTGTGTGTGTAGAGGGGGGGAGGGGGGTGTGGGGGGGGGGAAATGAGAACCAGGCGCGCCTTGCTGCTCCGCTCGTCTAATGCTGTTATACGTATGTTTTTAATATGATAGCAACAATGGAAGTCTGTGGCTACAAGATTGACTGTGTGTGAATGCGCACATGGGAGGTTTGTGTGTGTCTATGTGTCTGTGTGTGTGTGTGTGTGTGTGTGTGCACGTGCTTGTGTGCGTATGTGTGTGCGTATGTGTGTGTGTGCGTGGGGGCGTGTGTCTAGTCGAGCATTGCTCTTAAAGCACATTGTTAGCTGGAGTGAGCCTGTGGATAATGAACTCTTCCTCTTGTCTGTGAAAGGGCTGCTGTTGAGTCGGGCCCTGGGAACCACGGCCCCGTCGGAACACACACTCACACCAGTGTTCCCACCAATCACATGACGGCCCACGGGTCACCTGACTGGATTTGGTTACGATGACATTGGCTTCTGCCTCATGTTGCGGACTATAGCATCCAGGCACTATAGAGAGGAGAGGTGCGTCGAGGCAGAATGTACGGGGCAGAGCGTGGTCTCCATGGAGACGGAGAGGTTGGCGAGCGAGGAGAAGCAATCTTTCAGCCCCGGATTCTACCTGGGCGGTTTAAGGTCTGCCGCCGCACACACACACACACGCACGCGCACGCACGCGCACACGCACTCACACTCACACTTACACACACACACACACACACACACACACACACACACACACACACACATACACGCACACAAACACCCCTTATAAACAGGATGTTGACACAACTTTATAATAGCTTTCGACAGCCTAGCACCACTTATTAACAGTACACTTAGCGTAAAGCTGGGAGCTAGTGTTATTCCTGGTAACCTAGCCAACGTATTTACTTCATTCCAGCGTCCATTAGCAGCAGGGCAGACATGATGCCATGCATCCAGTGCCCGGAGAATCAAAGCCAAGGAAACGCGCCGACGCTGATGTATTGAGGGGCCCTAAGGGGGGGGGGGGTCTCGGCAGTGACGGAGGGGGGGGGCGTGTGGGTGGGCGTGGCGGGAAACTGGATGGTGGCGGGCGGCGTAGCATGGGTGGGAGTCACAAGTGTCACCCCAGGGTGATTTAGAGACAGGGCTGGGGGGCTAGGGAATGGGGAAGGGGCGAGAGACACCGACGCCCTGAGAGGAATCTTCAGTGTGTGTGTGTGTGTGTGTGTGTGTGTGTGTGTGTGTGTGTGTGTGTGTGTGTGTGAGAGATGGGTGGGGTAGAGGGGGGTGGTTTTCTTGGATGGGGAAGGGTGGGTTGTTTGGTCGCGTGGTTTGGGCGGGCATCCAGCTACAGTATGGGCCTTGAGAACCCCATACGCAAACACACACACTCACACACACACACACAGGAATGGCCCCTCACAGGCATATACACAAACACCCCCATACATGCACACACACAGGCGGCCCAACACAGGCAAACACACACGCCCCGACACATGCACACACACAGACACACACGCTCCCAAACGCACACACACTCGCTCCAACACACACACAACACACACACACACAGACGCATGCAGACATGACCCCACCCTTTGACTGATCAAACCAAAATCTACTGACCGCAGATACACACATGTTTACGCACACACACACGCACACACACACACACACCCCCCCACCTCGGTGTCGTTGTTGAGGTTCCAGAGGTCCAGGCGGCCCATCCCGTCCACGGCGGCGAACACCGCAGGGTGCACCGGGGACCACATGACATCATAGACGTAGTCGGCGTTGTCCTCGAACGAGTACAGAGGCTTGTTGTGCTGCGGGAGGAGAGGAGGGGGGGGACGTAAAGAGGAGAGGACACACACACACACACACACACACACGGTCCCCCGACGTGGGGTTACGTTCATGTTTAAGTGACGAGGGGGGATAATGAGAGAGCAGCGCCGTGGACTGTGGCGTGAGGAGACATCTTGTTTGTGTTCTGTTTGGTTGTTTGTGGAGAGAGAGAGAGAGAGAGAGAGAGAGAGAGAGAGAGAGAGAGAGAGAGAGAGAGAGAGAGAGAGAGAGAGAGAGGGGAGAGAGAGAGAGAGAGAGAGAGAGAGAGAGAGAGAGAGAGAGGGAGAGAGAGAGAGAGAGAGAGAGAGAGAGAGAGAGGGAGAGAGAGAGAGAGAGAGAGAGAGAGAGAGAGAGAGAGAGAGAGAGAGAGAGAGAGAGAGAGGGAGAGGGGGGGAGAGAGGGGGGGAGAGAGAGAGAGAGAGAGAGAGAGAGGGGGGGGGGGGGAAGAGAGAGAGAGAGAGAGAGAGAGAGAGAGGGAGAGGGGGGGAGAGAGAGAGAGAGAGAGAGAGAGAGAGAGAGAGAGAGAGAGAGAGAGAGAGAGAGAGAGAGAGAGAGAGAGAGAGAGAGAGGTGGGGGAGAGAGAGAGAGAGAGAGAGAGAGAGAGAGAGAGAGAGAGAGGGAGAGAGAGAGAGAGAGCGAGAGAGGGGGAGAGATAGAGAGAGCGAGAGAGAGAGAGAGAGGGGGGGAGCGAGAGAGAGAGATGGAGAGAGAGAGAGAATGCAAAAGAAAAGCAAGGTGGCGCCAATCAAGCAAATATGAAATGTAATTGAGTGAGTGTGTGTTTGTATGTATGTTTGTATGCTTG
>NC_044069.1:16098361-16108361 GCF_902167405.1 Gadus morhua
GCACACCACTGCTCCCACCCCCTCCGCCCCCCCCCCCCCCCCCCCCCCCCCCCTCCCACCCGTCCCGTGCCCTGTTGGTGCGCTGACCCACACGGACCCATCCAGAATAAGCACGGCCACAGAACAGGAGAGAGACGCTGTGAAACACAGTGAGAGGTAACAGGGAGTCGTGCAGCGTGTGAGTGCACGAGCACTGGGGTCCCCTGAGCAGGAGGCCTTCCCCTTACCTCCTCGTGATGGGGAATCTCCTACATGAGCCTTCTGGGGAACCCTGAACCCTCCTTCTCCTAGCGCACCTCGCCATGTGTCAGCACCGTATGGGTATAAATGAATACATTCATTCATTTGTACATGAATAGAGATGCTTGATTTCAGACTAACTCATTAACATTAACCCATTTAAAGCGTTACATTTCACGCTGTGACAGATTCCCCTGACCCCCTGAACCCCCACGAGCCCACAGCACCCTAACCCCCACCCTACTCATTCAACGCCCGGTTCATTTCAGAGCAGAGGGCTGGAACACAGGCATTGGAAACAGTGCACACTCCCCTCTCTCTCTGGTTTTTCTCTCCATCTCAATGTCTTTTGCTCTCGCGTTCTCCCACTCTCTCTTTCTCTGCTCTGAGGGGTAGAATGTTGTAATGTGTCAGGAAAACCACACTTTAAGTTATTTTGACAAATCTGTGTCCCGGGGGTTAATTACAGTTTAAGAATTACTTTTTAACGTTTGACCAGTCAGACCATGCTCAAAGTACAAATTGGTGCTCTTTCAATGGATTGATCCTGTGTGTGACAGTATTGTGAATGGTTAAATGCTGCTTCCAGCGGATGGGTTTGGCGTGCGTAATGTTTTGCTCTCCATGCTGTCTTCAGGGGCCCTCAGGGGCCTGTTTCATCAGACAGCTAATAAACCAACGTCTTCAGAAAAATACATCCCATGTCATGGCCCTTTGTGGCATGCATACACGCACACACACGCACACGCATGCACATACACATGCAAGCACGCACACACAGACACACACAATCCAACCGTTTATCACCTTTAATCAAAACGGGAAGCAGCAAAAGAAAATCTTCAATTAGCCCCATATGTCAGCTCTGCTGTTCAGCCCTATCAGGGCATCCATCTTAAGGAGGAAAAGCCTTTGACTAAACTCTGCTCTTGGGGAAAAAAAATACATAATGTCATTATTACCCACACACACACTGTCAGCCCCTGCTACCAGAGCTACTGGAAACGATCCCCGGATGGTTTGCATAAAGTGGGCCAGCCGGCAGCAGAGTTGGCCTTAGCATGAAAGCCTTTTTCCCCAAAACCCTCCTAATCAAATGTCACTTAAGCGCATTAGCCCTTGAGCTATGTGTTCTTCTCAATAATATACTGTGTCATTTCATCGGCCGCGTTCCAATTTGTCGCCCGGCTATAAGGAAGTCCCAGATTTACGCCGGGCTGGGGGAACGGTTTGACACTTTAAAGGGAAGCACGCTCGACATTTCTGGCTGTCACGCTTTATGAAATGTAAGAGTTTAGTGTGGCTTATGAAGAACCGTCCAACGCGCACAATGTGCCGCTTGGATACGCTTATCATGCATGCATTGCACACACATGGAGGCTGTGGCGTGTGTGGAATATTCCTGTTGCTTATTATCGTGGAATATTGCCTGTACAGCTACTATTCCTAAATAGAGTTTTTCACCATAGTGTCTGAAACATGATTTGATCTGGTGTGGTTGTTCCCATCTTTGAAAGGAAAACATCAGTTCATAGTTTGATTGTCGACACACACACACGCACGCACACACACAAACACACACACACACACACATACACACCACACACACTGTTTCACACACATACACACCCCCACCACACACACGCACACATGTCTAAATAATACCAGGATGCTTTCACACTCCTACCACCAGCTCCGCATCACTGTCATTACATCTCAATCTCAATATCCAGGCGAGCGTGAATAGATAGTGATACAAACATTACGTTTCTCCGAGAACTGAAAGAATACCTAAATGGATACAGGGAGGAGCGCTCTCTCTGGAACGCACTTTTATTTGGTGTTCAGCGCTGCTGCTCCTAGACACATGCTTCGTCATCTCCTGGCTGCCAGCACAGACAAAGAGCATGATGGGAGTTGACAGCTTCCAGAAAGGGAATTAAATACAACATAGCCTCGCTAGAGAGTCGCTGTCCAACATTGGGTCTGAGGAAGTCTCACAAATCAGACTTTAGATGAATAAGTCTGAGGGAAGACCATCCCACATCTAGGTGGACGGGGGGGTTCACTTTCCTCGTTTCATCTTAGTTTCAACCAATCGTGAGGCTGGAAGTGCGGATCTGTAAGCGCGATTGGCGAACTCGTGATTGGCGAACTCAAACTCGACTGGCCCGAAACGCAAACATTTTTTTTTCTAAATGTTTCAAATCAACACTGTGTAGATTGTCCACTCTTGGGATTTACTTATTAAAATCCCCGTCTGAAAGCCTGATCCCCTCGGATGAACTTGTTTTCTTTGGTAGAACATCTCCTTAGCAAACAGGACACAAGGCTTAACTCTTCCGCTTGCATTTGATGGTTTCTGTCTCAGGCTCTGTGCCGTCTCCCCCCAGAAGAAGGTGGATTGTTGACATCAGAACTGCTGAATTCCCTGTCCTGATCCCTGTCCTGTGATGGACGCATGGGTGTGTATTCAGGTGTGTATGTCTTACACACACCCAGCAAGCCTTACGTAGCGTGTGTGTTGTGTGTGAGGAAGAGGCCTGAACATGTGTGCCCACGTGCACCACCACCAACACCACCACCACCACCACCACCACCTTATCGTCTGCTGTAGCTCACACCGGCATACGAGGCTAAGTGCATCTGGCGGGACCCCGCTTATATTAAGAGGAAGTGCTCGGTGGGATAACACCTACGCACGCACGCACGCACGCACGCACGCACGCACGCACGCACGCACGCACGCACGCACGCACGCACGCACGCACGCACGCACGCACGCACGCACGCACGCACGCACGCACGCACGCACGCACGCACGCACGCACGCACGCACGCACACACACACACACACACACACAGACACGCACACACAGATGAAAGATGGAACCCGGCGAGATATTAAACAGGTTAAAAGGAAAGAAGCAGAAGAGGGGAAGAGACGGAGGGAGCGTGCAAGGGGGAGCAGGGAGAGGTACACGAGAGGGTTTGCTCCGGCCCTCATTCTCTCCAGCTCTTTCTTCACTTTGAGTGGAGAAAGAGTCGGGGAGAGAGGGAGAGGAATGATGGTATGAAGCAAAAATGATTGGGAGGTTGTGTGTGCATGTGCGTGGGTGTGTTTGCGGGTGTGCGTTTTGGCGTGTGTTTCAGGGGAGCAGAACAGACAGTGCTACACACCCACTCTCCCTCCTCCCCCCATACACACACACACACACACACACACACACACACACTGGAAGATCAGTGCTCCATCCTTCCTCTCCTCCCTTGCTCACCACACTCATCTGTTTCCCACTAGGCCTTATCGGGACCAGATGGAATCGAACCGTCTTCTTGGCCAACCTCGCATACTCTGGTCCACCGATCACCCAAACCCAAAACCCCCAACCCCCAACGCTGAACCCCCCCCACCCCCACCGCCGCCGGCTTCAGTCGTTTATGACACCCTGCGGATTTTGTCACCCTGTGGTTTCTGGCGCACAGAGGGAAATGCCGAATCGAATCTCCCGTTACGCCGAGAGATTTTCCGAGAACGAGGACTTAACACAGGCAGGCGCTTCCACTCTGCCATTGAGTTTTCTTTCCTTCATATTATTCATTTGTTATAGTTTTTTTAATATATATAGAGATATAGATTTAAATGTCTACTTCTTCTTATTTGATCCAAATAATGTTTCCGTTCAACAAATCCCCTTCTGATCAAGCGTTGTTACGTTATATCCCATTCTGTTCCATGACGGCCTCTCCCGTTCACCTTTGACCTTAGCGACCTCCAGCAGTCCATCTCCCCCACGCCGACAGAGGCCAGGACATGAAGGCCTGAGCTGGTGCCCAACAGGCTGGGCTCAACCACAAACAAAACCACACCCAACCCTGATATCAACTGGAGCGCCCCCGGTTACACCCACACGGTACACAGACGGCCTTGTGTTCGACCACTGCCGCCTGCCGCCACACCTCTGGTTTAAAGCAGCACTACAGGCATTCGGGTGCACGTTCCGCAATGATGGAGCGTGACATCTCACAGCTATTCCATACGCAGAACGGGTATTAACGCGGAATGTTTTTAACGAGTACGATAATGTTGAAATGTGCGCTGCAGCTGCTTTACTCGCCGCCGCCGCCCTGCGTCCGCGGCAACGCTCCCAGATCTTCCAGAGGCTGATTGCTACCAACAACAATCGCTTTCCCCGCTTTATATTGTCATGTTGGAGTGTGTGTTTCACGGCCGATACAAAGCCATCTAATGGGGAATAAGCGCTCGCAACAAAATCGTTAAAGCGCTTTAAACTTATGCACGCACACACACACTCGCTTCACTGTGTAAATCCGCTATTTGCACTGTTGCGGCTGACATTTGAATGCCGCACAAAAGTAATACAATGCTTGAAACTCTCAGAAGAAATGCTGACCAAACTAATTTTCTTCTATTTTTATAGTGCTTGTGTGTTTTTATTATGTGTCTGTGTTGCACTGTGTATTTCTGTTTGTCCCAGCGTGTTGCTCTGTATTGTGATCCAAAGGAAAATGCATTGTTGTTTGTTTCATTTGAAGGAGAAAATACTTGTCACCAACCATAAAAAGCTGCAGTTGATGCACACACGCACACGCGCACGCGCACACGCACGCACACACACACACACACACATACACACACACACACACACACACACACACACACACACACACACACACACACACACACACACACACTTTATAGCAGTTTGTCTGGCTTTTACGAGTGCAATGCAACTCCATCTATGAATAATGTCTCTATGCTCTCTGATGCGTCTCGTTTTCTCTCCCTCTCCCTCTCTCTCTCTCTCTCCCTCTCTCTCTCTCTCTCTCTCTCTCCCTCTCTCTCTCTCTCTCTCTCTCTCTCTCTCTCTCTCTCTCTCTCTCTCTCTCTCTCTCTCTCTCTCTCTCTCTCTCTCTCTCTCTCTCTCTCACTCAAGGTTTCTTTTTTTCTTCTTGGCCAAGACGAGAGCCATGAAGCAGATAGGAACAAAACAAAACAAAAGCGTACAAAAAAAAAGGGGACCTATCTGACGGGAGATGATGGAAGCGGTGGGGGGTTGGAGGAGTGGGTGGGGGCGGGGGGTGGGCCGCAGGGCTGCGTGCGGTGGGCTTGTGGTCCCGGAGGTTCAGCTGAAAGTTTTATTTTGGAGGCGAAAGGGGGAGACAGAGGAGGGGGGGAGGGGGGGGGGGGCTTTTAATGTGGTGAGACTTCACCCACTTGAGAGGCCTGGCGTGAAGTGACTCCGAGACTTTGTCTGATCGTGGGGTCGGGCGGGGGGGTCGCGGGTCAACCCTGGGATAAGCGGGAGCGGAGTGGATGCGGCTGTAGGGGGGGGGGGGGGGGGGGGGCACCCGCTGGTACCGGAATCCGCACGAGTAACGCCACTATTTCCAGGAGACACACTCTGGCCACGAACAAGGTTAAAAATACACAGAGACGGGGCCCCACACATATTTCTTCTTATTTTAAGGGCTGCTGGTCAGCCTTGAGACTGGACCACCAGGGGCTCTTGAAGTGGCTCTGTGGGTCCTAAACAAAAGGAAAAATAACATGATTCAACTGCTCCTTTTTTCCACCACTCTCTTTCTCAGAAGAGGGTTTTTTGTTCCAACTCTATAGCAACGGTTGCAATCGTTGCCCTTATTTTCTTACCGGGGTTTTACCAAGCGTTTCTGCGACGCGGGGCTTCTAGCCTGCAGAGCTTGGCCCTCGTTTGTGCTCACTCTTGAGGTGTCGAGTCAGAGAAAGAAAAAGCTAAACCTGTAAAATGCAGTAAATGGGGGAGAAGTGAGAGAATTTCTCTAATTAAAGGTCATTCGGCTAATAAAAGGCACCAAATGAACTCATTGCGGTGAGATTTTGCGAGGATTGCGGCACCAGAAAGTGCTTCGCTCGGTAAACAAAGGATGAACATATTTTCCACAATCAAGACCTTGTCCCCCCCCGGCCGGATGAGGAAGTGAAACAAACCACAAACACGGTGCTCTGAGTAGCGCAGGCCCTCCGACGGAGGCTCCGACTGCAGCGCGCCACGCAGCCCCGGCTGGTGGTTCAAGACGGACTCAGTGCTACGTCTCCTCCTGCCCCCCCCCCCCCCCCCCCCCCCCCCCGCCGCCCCTACCCCTGACCTCACCAAAGCCCTGGGTGAAAAAATAGAGCCATCCATAGGCTGAAGAGTCTCATATAGGACTCTGCTGTTCTGAAACCTCAAGCCACAACCCCAGTTGTGGGTCTCGCAACTCCCGTCAAAATACTGCTCATCCATTGTGTGTGTGTGTGTGTGTGTGTGTGTGTGTGTGTGTGTGTGTGTGTGTGTGTGTGTGTGCGCGTGTGTGAGTGTGTGCGCGTGTGTGTGTGTGTGTGTGTGTGTGTGTGTCATGCGCCACCTCACACACCCATGCCCTCACATACATGTACTAACACCATGCATAGACATGCATGCACGCATTGTGCACACAAGCACGTCCGCATGTATGCACACACATATACACACACACACACACACACACACACACACACATATACATATATACAAAGGCACAAACGCACAGACAGACACACACATACACACACACATCACTCCACACCGAACCCATTAATCTGTCTTTTCCATCAAGGGCTCGATCCATATCCGTCCGTTCATTGGTCCATACATCCATCCGTACGTACGCTCAGATGAAAGCTGCCAATGCGGGCTGCTCTGGAAAAATGAAAATGGCTGAAATGTCGGAATGCTCCAAAGCCATCGTGGGGGCCTGCCAACAGCAGCCACGGAGGACCTGCCAAACCCAGCCTCTCAATGTGTGTTCACCCACGTATGTACATGTGCATATGTGTGTGCGTGGGTTTGTGTTTTTTGTGTGGGTGTGACTAAACTGATGCCAAGTGTGTGGAAGTGGACAGTGTTGAAAAATAAAGAAAGATATAGTGAAAGTGCATGCTAGGGAGAACGAAAGACAAGAGAGAGAGAAGGAGAGAGAGAGGGAAGGGAAAGAGGGAAGGCGGGAGAGAGAGAGAGAGAGAGAGAGAGGGGTGATAAGAAGCGGTCCGTGTGGTTTGAGGGGTTAAACGGCAGAACATGCTCGCACATTAAGAGCCATCAGATCCGGCTCTAACTGGAGGAGCCGTGTCTCTGTTTGCAATACAGACCCCCGGAGGGAACGCAAGGAAGCGGAGAGCAGTGTATCAACAATTTCTCTCTCTCTTCCCCCAAACACTGCCTGGTTCCTTTCATCTGGGTCCAGCGGTGAGCGAAGCTGCAGCCAGGGGATCCTTCCAAACACCCCCCCCCCCCCCCCCCCCTCCCCCACCCCCAAAACACCCCCTGACAACCCACCAGCCCCCGACCTCTTTACCCCCCCATCCCGAGACGCTGAAGTTAAAGAGGGCCGCCATCTTTAGCTTCGGCGGCTCGCTTCGTTAGCTCCGAGCATGTCCACCTCCACCTCTGTTTCCTGTCCCGTATGGAACCACTCCGGGCTAATAGGCACTGACGGACAGACTGACGGGAGACGTCTTGCACACGTGTGGCTGTGTGCGTCTGTGTGATGTAAAAGTAAAACCTTTTCTTTCAAGGAAGATAAATAGATTTCCATCTTGTTGATGGGAGGTAATATACTATGCAAGCATTAGTGTGTTGTTTGATGGTAAGCAAAAGATTTGCTGAGCATTCTTTAAGAAAAATAAGCAATTGTCAAAATAAATTGAAGATATAAACGGGATAAAGTAGAGGTTAGACATGACACTGCTAATCTGGTTAAGATAAGACTATAGATAACGGTAATGTGCCAAAAGATGCTTTGCTACTCTCTACTCTCTATTTCGCACTGAGAGTTAGCATCGATATCCATCTAAAACCATTAGGTGATGTCTTATTGAGGAACCAACTAATCCCAAGCGGACTCAACATGATGTGAATAAAGCCTTGCTCTAAGCCAGCGTGACACCGGGTGTTATTATCAAAAAAGCTACACTATAAAAGTGACAGATCACATATCACGAGCTTGGTCCAATGTGTTCTTAATAATACCAATATCACCAGGGAACCACAGAGGGACATTAAGCCCCCAGCCCTCCTCTCCCGGCGAGGCCGAGCTGTGATCTATGGAGCGTATGGAGCTGGGGCTACATGGATGTTAGCATGGACATTAATGAGTGTGGAGTGGAAGAATTGTGTGTGTTTAAAACCATCATGAAGGCAGAGCTTTTTATGGCCTCACTGCAATATCTGGCGCAGCGTGTGGTCGATGGTTGTGCGCGAGTGTGTGTGTGTGTGTGTGTATGTGCGCGTGTGTGCGTGTGCGTGTGTGAGAGAGAGAAGCAAAATTGGTATACCAAACATCCACATGGTATAGCGAGTGTGTACAGGTATATTTCTGTTCGTTAAAGCAAGTTGTGCAGCTAATGTGTACAATGAAACGCACACATACACACACACACACACACACACACACACACACACACACACACACACACACACACACACACACACACACACACACACACACACACACACACACAGGGTACAATGCGGGTTGTGGGTGGGCCAGCTACACACACGCTGCAGCATTGGATCAGGAAGTGGTATGCCTCATGTTCTTTTATTACCATGGCGTCTCGATCTGCTCCCATGGCCTTCTGGGAACTGACTGCCGGCCGCAACACCCGATTTACTCTTATTCCCTTTCTCCATCCTTCTCTGCCTCCTTTCCTCATCTCCTTCCATTAAACCATCCGTCCCTCCTTTCCTCCCTACCGTGTGTCCTTTCTATTTTCCTTCGTTGCCCCTTTATCTCAATCCTTCCATCCTAACCTTCCATCCCTCCTCCTCCTTTCCATCCCTCTTTTAATACTTACTTACTACCTTCCCTTCGTCCTTCACTCCCTACTGCCTTCCCCTCCCCATCCCTCCTTCCCCCTTCAATCCCTCCTTCCCCTCCCCATCCTTCCTTCCCCTTCCCATCCCTCCCTCCCCCTTTCCCATCCCTCCTTCCCCTCCCATCCCTCCTTCCCCTCCCCATCCCTCCTTCCCCTCCCCATCCCTCCTTCCCCTTCCATCCCTCCTTCCCACTCCCATCCCTCCCTCCCTCCTTCCCACTCCCATCCCTCCCTCCCTCCCTCCTTCCCACTCCCATCCCTCCCTCCCTCCCTCCTTCCCACTCCCATCCCTCCCTCCATCCCTCCCTCCCTCTTCCCTCTTCCATCCCTCCTTCCTCTTCCATCCCTCCTTCCTCTTCCATCCCTCTATAATCCCTCCTCCCTCCCTACCTCCTCTGACTTCCAGGCCCCTACCTAGCGGTGTCTGTTTCCACACCTAAAACCTCAGCTTGTTCTATTAAATAACTGTCGCTCGGTGACGGCCTGTTCCGGAAAAGGGGAAACTCTGATACGTTTCCCTTCATCTAATTGTCTTGTTTTCTCCGCCTGGAGGGTTGGAGTGGTGATAAGGTGGTGTGGAAGTGCTTGCCAAAGTCTTCCCAAACGTTGGGTTTCGGGTTTCCTGCTATAGAATAGCACAGAGTATTGGCTGCCAGGAAAACAGTTCTCACAACCAAGGAGGGAAGGAAATATTTAAATGGTTGGAAGATTAGAAGATATCATCCTGACATCCATGGGCTGCTACAGTGGGGGGGAAAGAAGCTTGCCTCATTGACCAACTGGTCTTCACTTGAATGCTCGCATACCGTGTGGGTCTACAAAATACAGAATTCACTTAACTTACCTACTTACCTAACCCAA
>NC_044069.1:16118361-16125861 GCF_902167405.1 Gadus morhua
CACACACACACACACACACACACACACACACACAGTATTCAATATTTACAAACACACACATATATACGCAATTCTACACACACACACACACACACACACACACACACACACACTGTTATCTGTAGACACACTCACACACACACACATGATACACAGTATTTGATACACACACACACACGAGACACAGTATTTGATACACATACACACGCACTCACACACTCACACACACACATACTTAAAGCGATCCCACTTCCACATCTCATTCATCTCTGCCGATGTATGAAATGAGCTGAGGCGTCTGAATTCTGAGGGGGAATTCGGTCTACCTGTAAACAGCCCTCCCTCGGTAACCCTATCTCCACTACAGAGCCCTGAGTGAGGAGGAGTCAAAACCACACGCTTTCATGGGCAGAACAGATGATCTATCACAGGGAAGAGATGCCAGCCTACGGGACAGGTGATACAGGGCAGAAAAACCGAACATTTATACATTGCAGATCGGCTTACTTGAGTTGAAATGTGTTTGGATTTCAGAATCGGGTTTCTTGGCGTTCTCAAAATCAAACAGATATGAAGCCTCAATGGGTATAAACAGTACAAAGCGATAAGCCAAAAGCTATTCGGGAAGATAATCCTGTATGGGAAGAGACGATCGCGACCATATCCCTGACATTGATGAGCTACGATATCGGGAAAACCGGTTGTCTCGAGTGTTAGGAGCACAGTGGAAAGTCCTAACAATAAAAGGCAAACAGAATCCTGTCCGAGCTACCTCTCCTGCAAACAGAAAGGCAAATCAAAGACAACCGAACCAAATAGATGTGAAAAGCGAACATTCCTATTCATACACATTTACAACAATAAGGACATGACATGTTTTTTCACTGTAACTTAGGAACAATACTGACGTAGAAAAACATTGTTCGGAAGAGTTGGTAACCTCACAAATTGGCACACGCACACACACACACACACACACACGCGTGCGCGGCGACACACTAAGACATCTACGCTTAATAACCACAATTTATATTAATTAGTAACTCTGAACCACATTTCCCCACAGTGATCAAAGTGTGTGTGTGTGTGTGTGTGTGTGTGTGTGTGTGTGTGTGTGTGTGTGTGTGTGTGTGTGGTTGTGTGTGTTTGTGTGTGTGTTTGTGTAAATGAGTGCATGCTGTACGTAGGCAGGCATGCATGCCCACACATAATGAATGTGCAATAACCCAGACAATCCAGGGGCATGGGGTAGGCAGTGTGTGTGTGTGTGTGTGTGTGTGTGTGTGTGTGTGTGTGTGTGTGTGTGTGTGTGTGTGAGTGTGTGTGTGTGTGTGTGTGTGTGTGTGTGTGTGTGTGTGTGTGTGTGTGTGTGTGTGTGTGTGTGTGTGTGTGTGTGTGTGCATCTCTCTCTGGCACCAGACCAGACCCACATCTTTAAAGCAGGGCCATCATGCACTGCGGAGCCACAGTCTGCGGCGGCCACGAGGGCCTGATTAAAACTCATGACTTCAAACTTTCCAAACTGTCAAAACCCCAGTCAAACAGAGAGAGACAGGGCGAGAGAGAGAGAGAGAGAGAGAGAGAGAGAGAGAGAGAGAGAGAGAGAGAGAGAGAGAGAGAGAGAGAGAGAACAAGAACGCGAGAGAGAACAAGAACGAGAGAGAACAAGAACGAGAGAGAGAGGGAACAAGAACGAGAGAGAGAGAGAGAGAGAGAGAGAGAGAGAGAGAGAGAGAGAGAGAGAGAGAGAGAGAGAGAGAGAGAGAGAGAGAGAGAGAACAGAAGTTGGGGAATCATGTTTTTAAGACATTCTGTGGAAGACTCTGTGTCCGTCATGGCCGTAACACATGTGACTCACTGCATATATATGCATGTGCGTGTGTGTGCGTGTTTGTGTGTGTTCTAATACGTGCATGTATTTGCCTGTGTGTGTTGTGTGTGTGTGTGTGTGTGTGTGTGTGTGTGTGTGTGTGTGTGTGTGTGTGTGTGTGTGTGTGTGTGTGTGTGTGTGTGTGTGTGTGTGTGCTTTATGTTGTCCACTTGGAAGCCAAGTTGGTGTTTCATTATATTTTAATGATGGACGTTTACAGCCAAACTGCCCTCCGACAGACTGCTAATGGTATGGACATGCTACAGTGCTACAACAACCCTCCCAATATCCACTGATTGGCAAACACTAAATATCGACAAAAACATTTCAAAATAAGAACCTAGCATTTATGAATGTGTGACTACAAAGTGCTGAAGCAGCTCTTCAACCGGCAAAATTGAGTAATTTCAAATTAGATCTCATGATCTCAACTTCAAAAAGATTATTGAGATTAATTGCAAAATTGTTATCTTGAATTACCATAATCTAACTTTAATTTGATACTCACTTCTAATAAAAATCCGCCACTAGGGCTGGCGGGGACAGTAGAGTGATTTGAGGGGGAGGGAGAATTGGGAATTCTCGAGTCTGTGTGCCAAGATTGCCCCCTGGTGGCATATGTAATAACGTGATTATTTTCAAATTCGAACAGGTATCTCTTTTTAGGTATCATTAATCAATATATATTTCAGTTTATAAATTACATTATTACATTACATTTGACTCTGACACTTGAATCTAGTCTCAAGTGTGGTTAAATCATTGAGTTTTTAAGCTATGTGCAGGTAAATTGCAGGCCTCTGGATTGGAGAGTGTATGTTTATTTGTGTGCGTGTGTGTATCTGTGTGTGTGCGTGCGTGTGTGTCGGTTTGGGCGTTTGTGTGTGTGTTTTTTCACGTGTGTGTGTGTGTGAGTGTGACTATGCATGTGTTTGGATGGGTGGGGTCGACAGGCTGCTTGTTTTCAAAGTCAGATTCAACTATAAGCAGAAGGGCTGCAGTGGAATGGAAACAGAGTAATATCGCTAGAAAATACTGCAACGCCTTGATCATATATCAAATGGAAAATATTATGGTAATAATACTGGGTGGCAATATAATAGGAAAGCAATGACAAGACTAAGCTTGTAGAATGTGGTGTGTGTTTGTGTGTGTGTGTGTGTGTGTGTGTGTTTCTGTGTTGCTGTGCGCGTGCAAATACATCAGGTGTGTATGTGTGCTGCAACGGGTTGGGGGTTCATCTTATTATACGGTGGTCATGGGGGGGAATTACAATTATCTGTGAGTCACTAGGAATAGCGTGCGCAACATGGAAAAGAAGACTCTTATTTTGCTCAAATACAGTTTGGCCTTTCTGTGTGGGTACAAACCCCTCCGGGGTGGCCGTGTAGTGGGCAGCCTGCATTGGGACGTGAGGTTGTGTAAGCATCTGTAGGACAGTGGTGGGCAAAGATAACCCCATCCTGATTCATAGAGAGAGGAGGGGAGGAACATGAGGAACATGAGAACAGGAGATGAGAGATGAGGGCTGATCAATTCGGCCATGAAGGCTGAGCCAAACAGGAAGTCTAGAAAAGCATGTGTTTGTGTGTGTGTGTGTGTGTATGTGTGTGTGTGTGTGTGTGTGTGTGTGTGTGTGTGTGTGTGTGTGTGTGTTTGTCTTTCTGTTTAGTTGCTTGTGAATTTGTTATGATAGCGTCCTCATGAACTGCAAATACAAAACAGTACAAAACATTTCTTCCATTACAAACTAGAGGCCACACACACGCACCCACAGCAATACACACACAAATACACACAGACACAGACAGACAGACACACAAGTTGGTCTGCTTGTTCTGTTGTAGCAGCCCTGAAAAAACATCGAAACAAGCACTTCCATATGTGGGCTAACACACACACCCCTCCCTTCAACACACACACAAACACACACACACACACACACACACACACACACACACACACACACACACACACACACACACACACACACACACACACACACACACACGTACAACCTCCAACACACACACACACGTACAACCTCCAACACACACACACACACACACACTCTAGATTTAGACATTCAGCGAGGCACACATTTGTGTATACAAATATAACCAGCCGCTTGGAAGTGTGTTCCTGGCAATCTTTGTAATAAGAAACCACTAAACATGAGAGCAGATGTACTGATATTAATTTCATTGAATCAAATAGCAAATATGGGGGAAGATTAAATGTGCAGTGTGCCACGTGTAAAGCACATAAGCAAAGCAAAGGTATGTGTAAAGCATATGATCATATAATTATATTTTTATGTATTTAATTTGCATTCACACACCTGATGTGAAAACTAAAGACAATACCTTTTCCTCTTTTAATGCATACAATAGTTGCATTGTTGTCCAACGGCACATAAACAGCTCACCATGCTGTCCTATTGGGAATAACACTAGAAATAATCACTGTAGATGATATGTAGTCAAACAAGTAGATATGAATGTGTGATCACAAACACTCACTCACATTTATCCTCATGAATAAGGAATAAATTCATCTCAAAGAAATACATTAATCTTTGTAAGGGTAAAAAAACACTCATAAATAAGGGATTAATTCATCTGAAAGAAAGAAATGTATCTTTCTTTCATTCTTTCTTTCTTCCTTTATCCTCTGTATTTCTTCCTCCGTTAGTCATTTCTCGCCCCCTTTTCCATCTTTCCAAAAGCAATCAAAAATATACAAATGATTAACATTTTTTGTAGGGTTTTCTTTTGTACTTTTAAGCAATCACTTGTGAAATGAAATTAATTATTATTAATAGCGGACGAAAGAATGTCATGAAAAGCAATCAGAGTCATAAAAGCCAGACATGTGGAGTTAGCACCAGGAGGCAGTTCCAGCCAACCTCAGTTCACAGGCAACGCTAGGGCCTGCATAAAAGCTCTGGTTGCTTCCAATCTGTGTGTGTGTGTGTTTGTGTGCGTGCGCACATATGAATGTGTATGTGTGTGTGTGTTTGTGTGTGAACACATATTAATGTGCATGTGTTTGTGTGAGAGTGTGCGTGTGCGTGTGTGTTTGTGCATGTTCGTGTTTGTGTGTGTGTGCTAAGCCTTTATGGGCTTCGATACTTCAGAAAGACCTTTCTACCTATTAGGAACCATTACGTCAGAAGAAAAGCTCGGACTGCTGTAAATGCACCAGAGAGGTGTATCGCTACTACTGTATAGCTGCCATGTTCAGAAGCAGCAAAGCTAATGGGCCAGAACAGACTGGAGAGGGTTCTCACACACAGACCGGAGCAGATCCTTGCATACAAACACCCATTTGCACATACACAAGCACAAAGACCACATACACTCTCAATGCACTCTTGACCCAAGACCCTAACAAGGGGCTTTGCTTAAGTTGCACATAAACACACACACACACACACACACACACACACACACACACACACACACACACACACACACACACACGCACACACACACACACACACACACACACACACACACAAAGGCATGCACACACCCACACATACACACACACAAATAAATGCTTATTTGTGGTTCATTGGTTACAATTACTGCTGTAATATCATAACTGCTGCACTTAAGTTATCCAGCAACATTAGGCAACGTCTCTGCCCTTTCACTTACTCTCGCTCCCTCTCTCTCTCCTTCACTCACTCTCCCTCCTTCTCTCCCCTCACCCTCTTTCTCTCCCCCATTCTGTCTCTCTTTCTATCTCTCTCCTTCTTTCTCTCTCTCTCCCCCACTGTCTTTCTTTCTCTCTCTCCATCTCGTTAAATCTCTCTTGCTCTCCATCTCTCCTTTTCTTAATCTTTCCATCTCTCTCTTTTCAATACATCCATCTCCTCCTCTCTCCATCTCCATCCCTTTCACATTCTCTCCATCCCTCACCCTTTTTCCATACCGTCTCCCTGCCTTCCTCATTCTCTTGATTTCCCTCCACCTTTTCCCTATCTCCATCTCCATCACTCTCCCCCACCCCATCTCCCTCTCGGATCGCTCTCCCCTTCCCCATCTCCCTCCCTCTCTCTCTCCCTCCCTTTGTGTCTTTGCCCACAGTGGGTCTATTATGGGTCTTTTAAAGCTCAACCGAGCAAAACCAATTTACTCTGGACTGCACAGGGCCCTGGTGCCAACCCACACGCACAAGTACACACACACAACGACACACGCACATACACACACACACACACACACACACACATTCTAACTGCCTGGCCTACGTGGACAAAAGCCCACACTTATTATAGCACGTGCTCCTTCACAGACATACACACCCCCACACATGCACACCGACTGTTTGACAGTGGGAGCCGATAGCCCTGTTCCGATTGGGATCAGGGGAGTTAATGGAGCTGCCTGCTGCCCTGCTGCCCGAGCCAGGACATGACTACTGGCCTGGCCTCGTCTGGTAAGAGAGAGAGAGAGAGAGAGAGAGAGAGAGAGAGAGAGAGAGAGAGAGAGAGAGAGAGAGAGAGAGAGAGAGATAATGGGACTCCCTAAATAAAAAGGCAAGTATGATGCCGGCACATTTTGGCACATGGCATCATCAGGGAATCCAAAAAAGTATTTCTGCCATATTTCTGAATTCCTCCTGGACCTTCTGCATGTGGTCTGTGGTGGTGACCTACAAAAACAACTGCACAAATGTTCTATCCACGCAACATTAGACAGAAATGCATCACTACATCATGACTATGTAAGATGTTACCACTATATGAGAATGTATGAGAATAGATTACAAAAAAATGGGCACACATAACCATCTGACCACCAGCCTTCATTTTCCCAAGGGAACTCTATTAAAGGCCAGGGTTTAACCTAACTCAAATTATCCAGGGATATGTATATTCACATACACGCACGCGCACACACACTGCGTTTGACCCCGGCAGGACAAGTTGGCAGTGCACGTTACACTAGCTCTTATTCTATCCCACCAGCATGTCTTTATGTGTTAAGAGTTTGTCCATTCACTGCCATTATGAGACCTTGTTAATCGTCTGGAGCCAACCGTGACTAGTGGAGATAATCCGATTGGGTGACACAATGGACAGTGCTCAGGACAGACAGACGGACGGACAGACATCGCCGGGCAGCCAATGGGAAAAGAGAAGCTACGGGGGGGGGGGGGGGGGGGGGGGCTGGGGGCTGGCTTCCATATCACCGGCGCTGATGGAGGAAGTGAGAAGTCATCATATTAAGGCATTATTAAATGAGAGTCACACGCAGGCCAATGGGGGACACACACTCTTGTGTGTGTGTGTTTGTTTGCATGCGTGCGCGCGTGTGTGTGTGTGTGTGTGTGTGTGAGTGCCTGCGGCACAAACTACACCAAACAGTTGATGTTGAGGAAAATACAATTACAATCAATTTTCAATTTGATTCAATAACAAATTATACGTGTACACACATACCCCGACACAAAAACAAATGCACAACACAAGGAAAACACACACGCACACTCGCCCGAGCCACACACCGGAGAAAGCGGGTCAGTGTGAGAACTAGCGGTGTCAACAGTTCACCGAAAGGGCAACCCATGAGAGAATCTCTGAGTCACCAGTAAGTTAAAGTGATTAAAGAAATGAC
>NC_044069.1:16130861-16268361 GCF_902167405.1 Gadus morhua
TCTAAAATGTCCCGCATAAAATTGTTGTACATTGTTATAGATTCATAAATCTCCAGGAACGCAGATATCATGTAAATAACATCATTATTGACAGCAAGTAAACAAAGCAGACTTAACCTTTAATTATTTAAAAATATATATGATTTTTTATGGATATTTTATGCAATGAGGGAATAATGGGAGAGTGGTGTTGAGGATGTATATCGTTCACATCCAGAACAGGATGATACATTGAATTGAGGATCCATGTATTGAGGAAGCTATGCCAGCTACCTCTGGCACTCATTTAACCATGTACAGGCAGCTACAGAAGGCTGCTCAGCATACATACGTTTGCAATGCAGAAATATTTAAGGGTAATACTGATTAGTTGATTAAAGATATATAAGGGATTCAATTCAATTTAGAGTCATCTAAATAAAAATATATAAATTATATAATAATTATTATATATTATTATATAATAATTATATAATATATAATTATATAAAATATTATAAATAATAAAATATAGAAACGTATTATAGCAGAATAAACTGTTTCTCACTGTCTTCAGTAACCTCAATTTCCATTATCTTTGATCCAAACTGATCAAAGACTCATACGGGTAAATGCAAACACAAATCTACACATTCATTAATTGTAATGTTTTTAGTATAATTATCTGCATTTGCAACCATATACTCCAACGCGCACTGTGTGTGTACAGTCTCTAGGCAGGCTGGCGATGCCCGGACCTGCTGTGTGGCCCTGCAGGGGGCTGGGAGGTCCCTTCTGCTCCTTCGATGGGGGACAGCAGCTTATAGAAGCAGTCAACATGCCTGTTATGACTCCAATGTCCCACTGTGCCAAAGCAC
Source organism: Gadus morhua (assembly GCF_902167405.1). NCBI lineage: Eukaryota > Metazoa > Chordata > Actinopteri > Gadiformes > Gadidae > Gadus > Gadus morhua. The sequence goes on from NC_044069.1 coordinate 16,131,719, forward strand.
TACTTTATCCTGACAGTTGTTTTTTTTACAGGAACACCACCGGTACTTTAGGACGCTGAGCCTGTCAGACTCCCCCCCCCCCCCCCCTCCCACCAACCCCCCACCGCAGACAGAAGCGGTTAAACCGACTCGGACGACAGTGCAGAAGAATCATGCAGGCGTTAAGCGTTGTATAAAGGGCATCTGAGGGCTGTGGGTGTTAAGGGACCGCACGGACGACAGGGCTTCAGACAGGTGGGCCGGGGGAGAAGGGAGGCGTTACGGTGAGCTGGCCACGCGGCGGCGAGGTCCTGGGTGGTCGGGCGTTTAGCGTTGAGGGGGTGACACCTCAGCTTTTGGGGGGGGGATTGAGGTGGAAGATCTTACCTGTCGCTCAGCGCTTGTGACTTGTTTCTAGACAACCCTGACCTAAGAGGGGACATATACAAACAGCACAACACAAATCACACACACCCCCACACACACAGACGTGCTGCACACACGTACGAGCACAGAGGGGGCCCCAGGGGGAGGTCTCGTATCGGCATGCCATACTCTGGTGGGGGGATTTGGGGATTTATCAAATAAATTCCAGGCACTGAACTAACTCACCGATATGTAAAATCCAATTGGTACAAGCTAAAAAATGAAGATAGGAATCCATATTCTTCCATTGTCAGTCCCTCCCCTGTGTGTTGTTGGTTTCCTGGCCCTAACTCCACCCCCTGGGCAATACCAGAACTAAAGACCCTCGACGGATCCACCCCAATGTTTGGGCGTCACTCATACATGGACCTCAACAGGGAGTAGCAACCTGAGCGAACTGGTGAGACATGGATGACCAACTTCAGCTGTGATGTACTGAATTATTGATGTGATGTACCGATAAATAAATATCGGCCTCACATTGGATGGAGTCACTGACCCAAACTGGACGGTAAAGTCAAAGTATTTAATCCCAAGTAACTGAAGTAGATTAATGTCATTAAATCGTAGGTGGGGTTAGGCATTTTGCTCGTGTCAAAGGCACCTTACAGGTAGCCTTTGGACATTGGGGTTTGAACCCAGAACCTTTAGACTGGGAGTCAATGACCCTTAACAATATCCTTCCCTAAATAGTATACTCCAAATATGTTTCTTTAAAGGTGTATTACTATGTTAGCTGCTGACCAGACAGCATCAAGAAACTGTCTGATTATTTCAATGGGTTGACTGTGTTCATGAAAACATGATATGTTGTGACAATTTACCTAATAGCAACAATGTTTTATAAAGAAGAAAAAACACCAGACCCCACAACATCAAGTACACTGACACACTCTGATCCTTACCTATATCTGTTGCTCCCAGTGACAGACAAAAAGAAAACATATACAGTATAATCAAATAAAACGGTTTCCAATGTAGCCACAAAGCACCTTACAAGTTTACTGGTGACCTCTCAGACAGAATTAAAGGTAAAGGAAATATGACAATATATTATGTTATTTTATATGAGGATAGCTACATTCTTAACTTGTTTGACAACTCAAGGTCAAGCGGACTGTTTGACTTTGTGAAGTGAAGCGCTAAAATCAGATGTAACTCAACATTTGCGCAGTTAGGAATAAATATATGAAGAATGGCAAAACTAAATACATTTCTGAAGATTCCCTTTTAGAGTTAAAACTGACATTGTGAGTGCATTTTAAAGTAAGTTGAAGGTAAAACAAACTTTCACCCAATAAGGGATAGTATATATTGGAAATATATACAGAGGAAAATAATTATATAAATAATAATTATGATGAGGTGTTTTAATCTCTCAACACAAATGATATCCGAGAATGAATTATAATTACTCTTAAACAGGAACGCTACTCGGATCCAACCCCTAGGGGGCTCTAAAGCACCACTGAGGAAACTAGCCAGCCTCACCTGCCGGCCGGCCCGCCTTCAGCAGAGTCCTGGCTCCCGGCCTCGCTGGGCGTGCTCACTGATTTGGAGGGGGACACGGGGGTCGGGACTAAATAATGAAAATAACATGTATCCAGCATTAAAGGCTGCAGCGGATGGACTGGTCACCCCAAGCAGAGGGAGAGGGGGCGGGTGCCATTAAAATAACATAACATAAGAAAGGGGAGATGTTTTAAAATATAGGTAGAAAAGCGTAATGGTGGATGGGGAAAGAAAGGACAAAAGTTTTAAAACAAAATGAAAGAAGGGGGAAAGAGCATCAAATTGTTTTTTTCCTAGGTTTTTTTATTATCATGGTCATTATTATATCGCTCTGTTTGCTTCTTTCAAAAGTATAGTTTTCAAAGTATTTTCATAATGCATATTATAACTGCATTGGGTACATCCGTGACCTAATATTAGGTTTAAGTGTTGTTTCAATGCGGCCCACTACAGAACACTGCTGAGCCTTTCCCAGGGGCTGCGGGGTGTGCCGGGGATCCTGGGAGTTGGAGGCAAAAGAGGAAGATCCTGAATCTGACGGTTAGTTTAGCACAGTGGCGTGTATTCGTTTTTCTTTTCATATCTTGGGACACCATTATAGATTTCTGTCAACGTGAAGAAACAAATGTTGAAAATGCAAAATTAAAGATGAAATAGGAATAATATAAATACATCAAATGATATGAATGATATTAACTTAGATGATTAAATTGCCAATGGACAATGTGCACAACATTTTAGGTTGTGCAACCCATTGCTGCTTGATAATACTTACAGTATACATGATAAATGAAGGCAGAGTGGGAATTTCCAGGTTTAGAAGTAAAACAAATCAAAAATAGTATTTTGATTTACATTTAGTATTTATCTGATACATTTACCAGACACATTATCCAAATTGAGTCTGACTTGACCATTTGGATTTGCTAGTTATATATCCACAACTAATGTACGACTGATAAGAACAATTTGTTGGGAGTTGGGCAGCGAAAACATTGCATACTCTTAAACCAGGAATTGTCCATCACTGAGAAAGTAAAATAAACCCAGGGTAAACATATATGTTTGAAATGAGAAGTGGAAAATCAAATCATACACAGAAAGGATAAAAAAGGCAGATGATTTGAGCCATTTTATACTTTTTGGCATGCAAACATAACTTCAGTATTCAAATCATTTCCACTGAATTGGGTACATGTTTTATATGAATGAATATATAATAACACCAAATGTACTAAATAATATTGGTAGGCCACTTATACATACAATGCACAATACAAAATGTGTAAAATCTCCTTAACAATGGGTATGTAACTTCTACTATAAGCCAATCAAGAATTGACAACAGCTTACGCTGGGGGTATAATATAGTGGTATTGCATATCAGTCCTATCCGGCTATAAATAGGGCTTAGTTGTGGAGAATAGGAATCCATAAACGCCATCTTGATCTTATTTTTGAAACAAAAGTTATTTGGTTTACGGAGGCCGTATGACATTCGACACAGGTAATGACAAAGAATGAGAGCTAATCAGAAACAGCTATGGGGGGATGCAAACAGCTTTTTCTGACACACACATGTGCACAATAATGGCATAACACAGGCGTTTACAATACGTATTACGGAATGATCTAAACACTCACAATGGCGTAACAAACACTGTGGAGCATCTCTGCTCCACAGTGTTTACTATTGGGACCCAACACATATTAATTATAATATGTGTTTAAATATATATTTTTATCTATATATCAACGGCAACATTTCAGGATTAGCTCATAAGAGTTGCCAGCATCGCAAGTTTGGTAAGCATGTATTTCATTGTGCAGCGCTAAGGGGGGTGTGGTGAGGAGTGGGGTCGGGGGGGGTGCAGTGAGGAGTGGTCCGAGGGGGTCCTTTACCTAGTGGGGGCTCCGGGGAGATGCCGATGCTCTGAAGCAGGGCCTCCGTCTCCCGGCGCTTTCGGTCCAGGTCCGAGTCCTGTGGCGCCGCCTCCGCCTTCTGCTGGTTCTCTGACTGTACGGTACAAGCACACACGTCAGCTTCTCAACGAACACACTCCCACACACACACACACACACACATACACACACACACACACACACAAACGCACACACACACACACAAACGCACACACCACACCCATATGTGCAATGATGCAATGATGCATGCTCACATACACACGTTCTCACACACTCCTGTTCTCATGTCTACACACACACACACACTCGCACACGCACGTGCAGACACACGCTATATGACACACACAACAGCATAAGCTCATCTACGTGCTTCGATGTGCGCGTGAACATGTGTATCTGTGTGTGGAATGAACGCTCACCCGAAGCTGTGCTGCGGCCTGACAAAAGTAAGCACACACACACACACATACAAACACACACACAGGAGGTTACACCGGGCTATGTTGGGGATGGTGAGGTGGCTGGGTCGACGTGTGGGTGTTTACACACTTTTCCCCTCACCTCTTTCTTCTTCCTCTCCTCCTCTTTCCTCTTCTTCTCCTCTCTGATCTGGGCTAGGCGCTGCTTTTTGCGCTCCAGCTCTGCTTTGAGGTCGCTCTTGTCCGCCATGGTTTTCAACTGGGCCCAGAAATACGGTCACTACAAAAAAGACATAATGCTTGTCTAATGGTTTGTGAAATGACGTCCTTGACAAGACCTGCCGTAACACTAGGTGGCCATGTCTAAACACCAGGCATAGTCCAATAGCATGTCATTCCCAATCATTAACCATGAGAACGTGTCTGACGTGCCTCAGGATGTGTTTTGTGCTTTCTGATGTGCAACATGTGCAACGTATTCACAAGTGATGGTGTAATGCACTGAGACCAAGCAAATGACTCAATGTACATTTGTCCGTTTCCGTTATTAAAATCAGCTGTCAGATTATTCCAAGTCTAGCCTCTTTAGATCAATGGCAGGACACAACTGAAGCTGAAACAATTTCTTGTCTAGGAATAGACAATAGACTTGTGTCAGACAAACAAAAGTTTATACCTGCGTTGACGAGGGTGACGCACTTAAAATCCGATAATAAACATAGTTGTACATAAATGAAACGCGTGGCAATAATATTGCCCTTCTGTTGCCTTGAGAAGACAAGACAACAAAACTATTTTTAGCTAAACCCCCCAATCACCTCAATTATACAGGCTAAACGTCGAATAACGACATTTAAAGGCGTGCCTGCGTTTCATCCCAAAACAACAAAGGCATTAACCAACTGTAAATATAATCACTGAACAGACAATAACGCCTATACAACAAGCTAACGTTGCAATGCCCAGTACCTTGTGCGCTCTTACAGATAATGATGTGTCACTGGCGGCAAAAAGATGCTGTCTCACTGCTGCCCTGCGACCATTCACCACACCGTCAGCTGACCGACATCGGTTGAAGATCAGCCGAAGCACTGAATGAATCCTCGGCTGGAACAGTTTACCCTTATTACGCTAATGAGACATGTTTGGCTTAAGTATTTTGTCACTTGTAGTATCAAAATAACACAGGTGCATAGCGAGGAGCATCCAAAAGAGGGCAGGGTGGTGATGGGGAGGAGACGGAGAGAGGAGACTGGTGGCGGCGTCCCGTGTCTCGTGTCTAGGAAAAGCTGCCTCCTAGTGGTCGTGTTAAGTGGTGCAGCTGTTCCCCAGGCTGACAACAATAACGTATCTAATCCAAAATAACGTAAATTTCGTTTCATTTATTTATTTATTTGATAAATTCTTAGGATTGTTTAATAGAAAAATCTCTTACTTCTTTGACTTTGTTTTATGGGCCAAATTGACTAGCAGCGTTACGTAAACATCATAAACCCCGCCCCCAAAATCCAGTTTATCTCTCTGCTCATTGGTTGAATTTAGTGGCCATCTCATCACTTTTTCTGTCAACAAAATCGCTGCACATAAGTCAAGTTGTTTGCTCGAAAAATGAAACCGATTCCAAGTTCAAGGATGCCACACAGAGGATCAAACGCGGAGGATCATTAGGGGTATCCTTAATTGAATCATGTCGCCATAACGAAAGCAACTGAATGCATAACGCTTAACTGAATTCTGCCTGGTCCGTTTACGTCTGCAAGGCTGGAGCTCGCAAGAAAGGGCACTGTGTCCCCGATTTACATTTATAACAGGACGTGATTCAACCTTGGGGAAATATGAAGTTTGCACAATATCTGTTGAAAAACAGCCGGATGGTCGGGATACCAAAACAAGTGGAACGATTCGCCAAGTTCTCCCCTTCGCCTTTGTCTATGAAGCAATTCATTGACTTTGGTAAGTGTTGAGACTATGCGGAGCTGATCTGTACATGCAATGTCAAGTCTTTGGGTAGGTTAAACTACGTGATGAATATAGCAAAGTATTATGAATAAAAACAGCCATCTGTGGCAGCAATGCACCTCGAATAGGGCACTCGGTAAATTCTATACATAACGGGTTAAGTCCAGAATGTCACTGCTCTCAGTCTGGAACACACAATTCCAAACAGTCGTTTGGACGGATTTTAGACTGTACAGTATAGCATGAGATCATAATCGTCATCTCCTCAGTAGGCCACCTTGCATGCAGTTCTGCCGGTATGACCCTCGGTAACGTTCTCCTCAGACGTACACGTAGAAGCACGACCCAATAAAACTCTTGCATTTGTTTAATTTGCTGATGTGTTTTGTGCATGTGCCATCTGACTGTAGGGTCGACCGATGCCTGTGAGAAAACCTCCTTTGTGTTCCTGCGCCAGGAACTTCCGGTCAGATTAGCCAATATCATGAAGGAGATTGACTTCCTACCCGACAAGCTCCTTGGTACTCCGTCCCTTCGGCTCCTCACCAGCTGGTAGGCCCCCCACCTGCTGTATGGCCCAGAAAGAGACAGACATTCTGTTCACCTTCCACTCTTGTGTAATAACTATAACGACAACAACAAACTGGGGCATTCACTCTCCCACCCTTTTTAAAGCCGATTTGTTTTCTTTAGATGTAGGCTACATTTGACCATCAAGCTACAATATTCTGAGATAATATATATTCACTAATAACGTCTGTAGGCCTATTATGTTCTCACAGTAACATAACTAATCCACTGTGCTTAAACCTTTTCCTTGAAATGGGTGATTTGAATAAAAATGAAACACTCATTATACTGTTTGGCCTCGTTGCCAGCTCTGCCAGCCAAAATGACTAGCTGACTGGCGTCTCCCTCTTCCTTTCTGGTTCGGGACTCGTTAGTGATTAATCTATTATACCTATTTAGACCACGCGATAACCTTAGGACCAGATATGTAGTGCCAACATCAGTTCTGACTAGTTTCTGGCTCTACACATTACACTACACGGTCAACACAACATCATATTAAGTTGTATGGGTCTGAGAGAAGTCAGACCCTGTAGGCGTGGCTTCGTTCCCATTTCACCCATGCCAACCATGCCAATACAGACTGAAGATTTACCTGGGAAAATCAGACCCTTTAGGCATGGCTTATTTGCCATTGCGCCCATAACAATATTGGCTGGATTTCTACCTGGATTCGGAAGATGCTTTATGAACCACCTTCAGAGGGCATGTCGGTTTACCTTGTATCTCTGGTTCTCCCACGTATTGGACCTCGCCCTGAAACATAATGCCAGAGGATTGGAAATGATGCTTCCTCTTAGTGAGCAAATCATGTTTACACACACTAAACAAGCCCTTTGGCTTGGATTATTTATATTCTTTTAAGATTATTTATTAGCATTTCTAATCCTTTAGTTATTCTTATGTCGCCAAAAAGCAATGTTTAGCAGTAGATTCCCGTGAGCAAAAAACTGAATGATTCTTCTTTATTTCTCAGACATCGGGTATATTATGTGTATAATAAGTGAGGGTGCAGTCATATAATGTATGCTCCCCTTCCCCTTATCAGAAAAAGCATTCAGCTTAAGCCAAAGGCAGAGTCCCTTAAAGTTGTGACGTACTTCCAAAGGACCTGACAGACCAGACAACTTCTGTTCAAAGTAGATCTAAACACGCGTCTTTCATGCTAGCTTCTCCATGGTTCTTAATAACTGTCTCTGATGTAAATCACGTGGTTGTCATTGTGAAAGATTGTTTTCATAAAGATGTGACAGATTGATAATGAAACTGTCTGACAAATAAAACGGCGTCACAATAATATGGGCGAAGCCCAGAGGCTACCTCCATATTATGATTTAATACAGTAGATTGAAAACAGGGCCCCTGCCCCAGGTTACCCTGGGTCGTCATCCTCCTAACCACTTGGGGCCAGATAGGCAGAACGCTGTATTCACTGTCACTGCAGTCTGCAATGGAAATATGTTGTGGCCTCTTGTTGTTGTGTAAACTTCCTGAAGTTCAATTCGTGTCAAAGCACGATCCCGCTGCATAGTCCAACTGCTATCATCTTACACACGTGACAGCTCCCACCTTTCTCATCAACTTTAGCTTCTTTCACAACAAGCTCATATTGTTATCAGGAGAGTTTGTGGCCTATGGTTTCTCACCACTAGTTTACAATCCTAGTCATGTTGCTCCTATGCGTGTTTTGTATACTGGTACCAGTATACTGGTATACTGGCACCAGTATACTGGTATACTGGCACCTAGTCATTGAGTCATTGTCACATTAGAAGATCTCTATGCCACCACGGTTCCTCTTTGAGAGTGAGGTCATTTGAATTCATCGTAGCAGTGTGAATTTGACCCTTGTTTATCTCCACTGTTTGATAGATGTTGGCAGATGTGGCATAGCTCAAGGACAGGAGAAGTGGAAAAAATGGCATGGTTAAAACGTAACCCCTCCTATGTCCTCCCCTGGTTTCCCTCACTCCATCTGTCCAGCCTCCCTGACCCAATCTTCCCCTTCCTTTCTATCTAGCCGACGTCATTGCATTGCCCCTATACTCGATAAACTATTGGTTTTTCCTTTTTTAAACTGGGGCGGAAAAAGTAATGGCCTCATGCAGCAGTCAGCCTCCAAGCTAAAACGAGCCACTGCACACTTGCACGTGTTAACGCGGGTTGTTTTCAACATGTGTGTTGAAGATCACTGTCTGCGGGCTCGAGTTTCAACGACATACAGTCATAGCTGTTGAAGGTCAGCCAGAGGATCAAGACAGCACGTCGACAAACACACGCTCACTGCCCCTGGCCCCTTTCACCTACTTTCTTACAGCTAGTGGGCAGAACGGAAGCGCTAGCCTCCTGGGCTAGCACCCTCCCAATGCTACCTCCCCGCACACTGTGTGTGTGTGTGTGTGTGTGTGTGTGTGTGTGTGTGTGTGTGTGTGTGTGTGTGTGTGTGTGTGTGTGTGTGTGTGTGTGTGTGTCTGTGTGTGTGTGTGTGTGTGTGTGTGTGTGGTAGTGTGTGGTACAGTATTGTGTACATTGGAAGTTTGAATGTCAGGTTAAATTGTGCACCGCAAGTTTCAATTTGCTGCTTTTAATGGAGGGAAAAAAAAACTGTTCCAAATTGGGGGCTGATGTCGTCACGAGACTCCCACATGGTTCATCTGTATTCAGGTCATGAACCTTCACGTGCCATGTCTGAGGCAAGTCATTTCACCTCCAGATAACTTCCGTTATGTGGGGGTCATTTCAAACAAGCCTCATCTTGAAGCTAGGCCTCTGTTGACCGGTCACAGGTTTACAAAGTGTGGTCAATTGAAAGAAGCATTCAACAAATCTGTTCAATTAATCCATTAATATACTAATAATATGGTCATGTCTGGACTATCAGTCATTAATCAGGGTGTCCGCGGAGGTCTTAAAAGTCTTAAAAAGTCTTAAATTCATTTTTCTAAATTTAAGGCCTTAAAAAGTCTTAAATTCGCCAAAAATGTCATATGCTGGTCTTAAATTTATAACTCGGAGGTCTTAAATTTGTCGGGGCAGGGTTATTTAATTTTTTATTTTTCTCGCGGGACTTTTCGGGAAGGAGATGTACGAGGGGCTACTTTCTTGCTAGCTGCATATATAAACGGATGTCTGCGCGCTTGCTAGCTAGTCTGCAACAATGGGTAAATGCAAGTTCAACGTCAGTTGGCTGGAAGACGTCCGTTTCCGAGGTTGGCTAGCGTCCGTTGCCAACCCAGAACAGGCCAGATGCATTCCGTGCAAAAGTAGCCTACATTCAAGCTCGGCACCATGGGGATTAAGGCTGTCGTCAGCCATATGTAGAGCCAAAAACATAAAACCTCTGCCAGGAGCCACACACAGACCCCAGCCATTTCTACGTTTTGCATCTCTGCCCCGGCGCCACCGCCGCAGACGGTCCGCGCTGCTAGCACTGACCTGAGGGTAGCATTTGGTGCGACACCAACACTGAAAGCGGAGGTGTTGTGGATTCTAAACACAGTGGCTGACTCTCAAATCGCGAGCACCTTTACTGCTGGAAGGGACAAAACGGCGTATATAACTCACTTCGGACCAGCGCCTTTCATCCGAAACGAGCGAATCTGCAGCGTCTACAAGGCTTTTGTTTTGATACTTGAGGCGTTGAACCACGCCACTAAAAGCAAGCAACTTGACGTGCGCGTCCGATATTGGGTCGGAGATCGAGTGCATTCCCGGTACTTGGGCTCGCAATTCATGGGGCCCCACATATATGGGGGTAAAAGGGATGATGATACATAATATTTTTTAGACAATATGCAGAATCTTTTCACTTACGAATTAACACGGTCGGCTATTTTTGCCAGCACGCCACCCTAGCCATATTATCGGCAACCGTGTTCCCCTTGGCTGTGATTTGAACTTTGAATTCCTCGTAGGTGTTCATAATAATACATTGCTCGCCTTGGATGAAAAACACCGCTCTTGCGCGATTTATTTTGCATAAGGGTGAGTCAAATGACGCGAGAAACGCCCCTTTTATGTGAACGCGCATTGAACCTAAAGCGGAAAACCTGGTTCAACTAATTGAATCTAAAGTGAGCGTCGTGGTACCATTTAACTGTGATTGCGAGTTGCGGCTCTGTCGAGCCAGGTTTTCCCAAGAAAGCCTGGGTATATACCACGAGGTTCGTGGTATACCCCCCAGGTCTTACTGAAGGCATTTATTTAATGGTGAAAATATTATTAATCAGTGACGTAAATATTGACGGTGCAACCGGTGCAGCTGCCCGGGGGCCCAGACGCTGTCACCCCCCTCTCAACAACTTACAACTTGGGTGCACCATGAATACGTGCTGGTGCACCCAAATTAAAAATTTAGGCGCACCAGTGCACCCAAGGAAAAAGTTAGTCTGGAGCCCTGTGCCCTATACCACGAAGCTCGCTGAACATACCCAGGCTTTCTTTGGAAAACCTGGCTCGACAGAGCCGCAACTCGCAATCAGAGTTAAATGGTACCACAAAGCTCACTTTAGATTCAATTAGTTGAACCAGGTTTTCCGCTTTAGGTTCAGTGCGCGTTCACGTGAAAGGGGCGTTTTTTGCGTCATTTTTCTCACCTTTACGATAGATCAAACAGTCTATATGCGTATTAGTGAAAATATTCTGCATATTGTCTGTATAATAACTATGCCAAATGCAGAATTGTTCGCCATTAATCCAAATAGAATGATGATGATTTAAAAATGCATAAGCAACGTCCATCCTGCCTTATTCTATCATTTAGGGAATTCACTTTAAATACACTATGTAAGAATTGTATCGCATGTTTTCAAACGCCGAGAGGTAGCGGCTGTAGCGTAGTGGATTAGTATAAGACCCGAACGCCAGCGACCGGGGTTCAAATTCGCCGGTCTATCATCATGCATTTTACCCCCATAGATGTGGTGCCAGCACGGCCTTTAAAATATTGCTTCAAGTACGAAATAAGCACAAAAATATAATTCCATAAGCTTTAGTGAATAAGCATTCCATATGCATGATAATTGGGACTTTTTAAGCTTCACATAAATTCGCGTCACTTGGGAGTCGAACCCCCCGCGCAGATATTCAAGACTGACGCGCTACCTCCACTCTAGCACTCTGTCACGGAGACACAATGCGCAACAGTAATCATTGTCTACATAAGGTCCAAAAGGACGATCAAATAACGAACACCCTCTTATGAGAATCTGTATCTCTCATGAAGAACCCCAATTTCGTTGTTTGCACAATGACAATAAAGTCTGAAATCTGAATATCGTCAGACAATGCCAGGGGATCGGTTCTGTCCCGTAAAACCCTCTGTCTCCGGAGAGATGCCTGTACGAGAAGTGCGCAGAGGTCCACGGGAACACCCAGAAATGGTGACGCCATTGTCAGAGGTCGGGCTAGGAAGCTGCGCACGCCGATTTAAGTAGCCGATCTCCGGCTAGACTAAGCCGAAAAACTGCTCCCGACCAGGTTTGGTTGCGAGCATAAGTCACCATGGTGATACAGCGACGCTAAAAGAGATCGACTTTCGTGGTACAACTAACCCAGGCTTGGAGCTCAACATACCTCGCTAACCCTCTAAGCGAGCTTCGTGGTACAGGGCTCTGGAGTATCACTTTATGTTCAATAAACAGACAGAAAGTAAACTTGAATGAGTCTCATTGAGTGACGCACATGCTATGCTTGGGTTGTAATACAGCGGAATCCCCCCCACCATCGCGGGTTTAAGGTCTTAAATTTCATTCAAGGTGGCATTAAAAAGGTCTTAAAAAGTCTTAAATTTGACTTGCTGAAACCTGCAGATACCCTGTTAATACAATCTGTTTGTGGCCACTAGGTACTCACAGAGTCTGTTGGAGCTTGTGGAATTCCTGGAAAAAGACCCAGGCGATAAACAGGTCCTTTCCAAGTAAGTCACGCTACAACTCAACTCTCTAGTCATGAATCGTATCCCTCCCGGTTGGATATTTTAGGCATTGTAGAAAAGTGTATATATTAGCCAAATGATGTCCAATAAATCCCTGTGCTCATTATGCCATCATTGTTTAAAGAAATTGCTGGAAAAGTTTGCAGTTTTGTTGTTTAAATTATCCCCAATGACATTGTGGGGGGTATAGGGGAAAGGCTCCACTATAGTCAAAGACGTCCCTTATCCCTAAAACGTCCTCCCCTAACCTCCGCCCTGTATGGATTGCCCTCAGGTTCACGGAGGCGCTGGTGACGGTGAGGAACAGGCACAACGACGTGGTGCCCACCATGGCGCAGGGGGTGGTGGAGTACAAGGAGGCGTTCGGCGTGGACCCCGTGACCGACCAGAACGTGCAGTACTTCCTGGACCGCTTCTACATGAGCCGCATCTCCACGCGCATGCTCATGAACCAGCATAGTGAGCACGCTGTGCTTGGCACAGCTTTTTTTTTTTCCAGATTTTCTTAAGATTGGGGCACGTGACATTTTGCACGTTCACACTTCCCCATCTAAATGAGATAATAAGCAGCCAGAGAGAAGGCTAGGCTCGGACACAGCAATGGCAGTTCCCCTTTTGGTTTGAACCCTGTTTGAACCCTGTATGATGATCAGGGTGATTTGGGCCATTTTAGCGTTCTGATAACTCTACAAATCTATTGTCATCTACGTTTCCTGATCCTTAACATATTGGCCCAATCGGACATTGGCACGGTTTCCTCTACACAGCCTGTCCTCCCAGCTCTTGGAGCTATGACACATGTCTTGGAGTAGCGGGGTGTTGGGCCAGTGACCACACTAGGAGCCGACCTGCTGCCTCCTCTGTGTGTGTGCGTGCGCACGCAGGCCTGTGCCTCATCGCGCTTGCGTTACGGCCCCTGCTGTGTGTGAACCTGTGTGTGTGTGTGTGTGTGTGTGTGTGTGTGTGTGTGTGTGTGTGTGTGTGTGTGTGTGTGTGTGTGTGTGTGTGTGTGTGTGTGTGTGTGTGTGTGTGTGTGTGTGTGTGTGTGTGTACGTTTGCTTCCCCAGCGCTCATATTTGACGGCAGCGTCAACCCGGCGCACCCCAAGCACATCGGCAGCATCGATCCCAGCTGTGACGTGGTGGAGGTGGTCAAAGGTGAACGACTGGCCGTCCTCCGTAGGTGGCCTCGGCCCGCCTCTATACATAGTCACAGCGGCTCTCGTTGAGATAAGGAACAACTCTCTGTACAGTACACACAGATAAGGGCGTTTCTTTCCCCTCAAGGCCTGGTATTTGAAAAGTAGAGCCATGGCTTGTTTACTTTGACACTTTCTTAATCTAATCTAATCAGATTCAATGTTTAATCTCATTAGCATATTTCAATGTTTAACTTGAGCTGTGTCTACGTGACTCTGCAGATGCCTATGAAGCCTCCAAAATGCTGTGTGAGCAGTATTACCTGACCTCCCCTGACATGGAGATCTCTCTGGTCAACTGTGAGTACCAACACTATGCCTTCTCCCTTCACTCCTCCATCTTCCTTCCTTCACTGAGGACAGCGTACGAGTACGAGCAACTGACCGCGCGCATGTTCCCTGAAAGTAGGCCAAGTGATCCAGTGACTGTACAATGTGTTGGCTAAGCTGGGTCCCTAGCTTGTCTCTCCTCTGCATCAGCTGGGAATGTCAGCACTCTGAAACCCCCCGGAATAAAGGCCTTTGACCTACACAGAATCTCTGTCTGTCTTTCTCTCTCTCTCTCTCTCTCTCTCTCTCTCTCTGTGTCTGTCTGTCTGTCTGTCTGTCTGTCTGTCTGTCTGTCTGTCTGTCTGTCTGTCTGTCAGTCTCTCTCTGTGTCTGCCTCTCTCTCTCTCTCTCTCTCAGTCTCTCTCTCTCTCTCAGTCTCTCTCTCTCTCAGCCACTCTCTCTCTCAGCCACTCTCTCTCAACCTTTTCTCGCTGTCAGTCTGACCCCTGCCCTTCTCGCCTGGTTATCTTAGAGATGTAAGGGGCAGAGAACCAGACAAGGTCTGGCCAGTACATATGTCCTGGCTCAGGGAGCAGGCCAAGAGGCAGCTCCATTAACTCCCCCTCAGTGTATGTGTCTTTGTCTGCCGGTGAGTTATAAAGGAACTGTGTCTTTATTTCAAAGCATTTAAATCAAAAAGGCTTGATTATGCTGTACATGTTTCTGCTATTAACTGACGACTAAAATAGGGCAAAGCCTAATCATTAATGCATGGAATGTTCTCTCTGGAGCCGGTTGTAGTAGTTTCTGATCTTTGACCAGGGGCTTTAAACCCTCGCTTTAATCTGAGTTATGCATTCGTATATCACCCAACTGTCTACTCACAACCTACATCTCTCCATCGCTCTGTGTCCCCAACTGACCCAATTCGTGTTCTGCAGCCAAAAACCCTGACCAGCCTCTTCACCTCGTCTACGTGCCTTCACACCTCTACCACATGCTGTTTGAGCTCTTCAAGGTACTGAAAACGTAAACCCCCGCACTTTGGGGACAGTGTCTCTGAATGACCCCCTCCCGAGCTTAACAGAGCAGAGTTGTAAACACTGGAGAGACGGAGACTGCAATCCACTAAATGTCCTGCTGTGGCACTAAGACCTCTATTTCTCTCCACTCATGCTCCCGGTCCTTCTAATAGTGTGTGTGTGTGTGTGTGTGTGTGTGTGTGTGTGTGTGTGTGTGTGTGTGTGTGTGTGTGTGTGTGTGTGTGTCTGTGTGTCTGTGTGTGGTTTCTCTGTTAAGAATGCCATGAGAGCAACGGTGGAAACCCATGAGGCGAGCTTCACTCTGCCACCAGTCAAAGTCCGGGTTTCTCTCGGCTCAGAGGACCTCACTATCAAGGTACACAGATATCTCGGTAACCTCCGTGGGGATTGCAGCAGTGTACACAGAGGCTGGGCGGATGTAACCGGACAACGTTTGCTCGGCCCTGTTGTCCTCTATGTTTTCCTCCTGTTGTTCTTTATTTATTTATTTTTTCTTTAAATATACATAATATAGCGCTTTTGTAAACGTTGTTTTTCAATGTACTATAATACAAAAAAAAAATTGGCTCAGGGGAAGGCCACAATACTTTTTTCAATAAAAGCTATGCACATAACTTACTAACTAACTAACTTAAATCAAAAGTATGTTTGAAGACATGGACAAGTGAAGGGGAAAACTTTATTACTGTGATGCAGCATGGAAAACATGTGGGAAACAGTGAACTCTGTACAGCAATAGCTAAAAGTACATGTGTACCTTTTTCCTATGCATTGTATACATAGCAAAACACTGTGGTGTACTTTTGTAAATGAGGCGTGAATCGTCGGGATAAATGCCGTTCCCATGGACCCATTGGACCCATTGTATGCAAAGGCATTTTTTAGTTGGAAATAATACAATACTGCTAAAGCAAACACGCTAACTAATAATAGTTACTGTATTTTTCCAAACTGTGAGTTGCCAGTTGGGATAGGCTTTATTTTTAAGACACCTTCCTTCCAAATATAAAACGGCACCTCTTTGTCCTTGCTCTGCTTCTGTCTGATAGATGTCTGACCGCGGAGGAGGCGTTCCTCTGAGGAAGATTGAGCGTCTGTTCAGCTACATGTACTCCACCGCCCCCAGTCCCGTCCACATAGACAACTCCCGCAATGCTCCCCTGGTGAATGACCCCCTACCATCACTCTGCTCCTTGAACACACAAGTCATGTAATGCTTTATAGATGAACACCATTTGTATTGGTTCAATACCGACGCAGATTTCAGGGGTTTAAATAACAATGTTTCACGTTATTTACACACTGCAATATGTGATAAATGAAACATGCTGGTGGATAGGCAACAATGGATAGGCAACAATGGAGATAAGGTTTTTTTTGTGTGTAAGAAAGAGTGAAACACATTTATGTTTAAATATAGGGCGTTAAGCAGACGCATTTATCGAAAGGGACTTACATTGGATCATACACACACTCACGGTGGAGTCACCTTGCATGGTTGGCTGGTTCACTTCTGGTTACTGGTACCTTCCGGTCACCAGTCAACCTGCTGATCTACTCTACCTCTTGAGCTAAGCCGACCTGCTTTTGAACTACCGGTTGCTTTCAATGTTGAATTAAAAAAAAATGTATACAGGACCTACAGTACCTTATTTTCTTTTGGAAGTTATGATTCATTGTTTATCAGGCCTCCACACAAGTAAAAAATAATTCCTAACTAGGATGTCTTAGCCCACTTGTTCTTAAATCAGACTTTAACTTTAGAGTTGCAAAGCAAACACCTCTTCATACTCAATTGAAGTGGTGCAGGCAGGCTGGCAGTAACCTTGCGCTAATGTTTAAACAAGTTGACCGGAACAGTCCAATCTATATGTTTAATGTCTATGTGTAAGCCAACCGCTTTCCTCCGTCTCCTGTCGTAGGCTGGTTTTGGCTATGGCCTGCCAATCTCACGTCTGTATGCCAAGTACTTCCAAGGAGACCTGCAGCTGTACTCTATGGAGGGCTACGGCACCTCGGCCGTCATCTACCTAAAGGTGAGGGGCACGCACGCACATATGCACACACACAAACTCACAAACTCACACACACACACACACAAGCCCCACGGACCATCACTGACAACAAGCTGTGCTGTTGTGATCCAGGCGTTGTCCTCAGACTCGGTGGAGAGACTTCCAGTTTTCAACCAATCCGCCTTGAGACACTACCAGACCACCCCGGAGGCAGACGACTGGTGCATGCCCAGCAAGGAGCCAAAGAAGATGGGCAAATAACAGGGACAAGCCTGGACTGAATAAGTGTGGGACAAACCATAGGAACCGTCACGGTTATGCCCTAGTATGGCTAGTATACCCCAGCCCACGGTACACTAAAGAACGGAGGTTGAAATGTATTCGGTTGACCATTGAGCCTGAGGTTCTAAGACAGCCATTAGGAGCACCTCATTTTCCCCCTCACACAAAACACAACCAGCAGAAAGTATTTATTTTAGGATTTTATTAACATTTGTTTGTATGTTTTGATTTTTTTTGGATGTACTCCCTATACTAAATTATTGTATATTTAAATCAAAATGATTTTTAACCATCAGTGTTGGTGGTCGCATTTGCCCCGATAATAGTGGCACAACCGGTTTTATAAGCTTTTAAAATAAATTAATTTGTATATTAATTCTGTTAAAAGAAAATCTATCTTTCACTCTCTAACTTAATCATTGTTTTAATTGATTATTGGAGATCACAGTGAGCCCAGTGTTGCACTGAGGCTCATAAAAGAAATGAGAAATAACAATGGTTATAACGGTTAAAAGATGGATTGAGCTGAAGTTAATCAGAGAATGATGACCTATGAATGTCACTGTTGTGTGAGAGCAAACGTAAAGGTTTCCCAGAATTTAAGGTCTTTAAATTGTCATAAATCTGAGAGACAATCAACATGATTCTCTCTCAGATAGTGGGCCCTGTGAACCATTTCTAGTGCCATAGCTGCCCCAAATGCCCAAGTCCTGCAAATTAAGTTTCGAACAGATATCGCGCATGTGTGTGTGTATTTATATATTATAAGTGCAGGCCCTGACTATTCGGAAATGCCCTTGGTCAGTATTCTGATAATTCCCATTGTCACGTTTAGGACCAGGCACGGCTTATTGAATTGCTTGCTTGATTGAACTCAATTTGATCCTTCCTATTTTTATACAATATATATTTTGGGATCTGTAACAAACCAATAACATTTCTATCACCTTTCCAAGCATGTGTATTCTGAGCCTGTTGGATCCGATTGTTCCGAATATTATTGTGTCCCAGGAAGTTTGAACCCTCAGACCCATAAGAGTTTTCATGTGTTTAAGAGTATAATGATTATAGTGTTGTTCTAATAATGTGTACTTAGTCTGTAGACATTATTGAAATGGTGAATGCCAAACCTGCTCATTGTACCAGATCACAGCGTACTAGGGAACATTATATTTTTCATTACCAGTCTCCTAAAAAATGCCAGTATTATATAAAATAGGACTAATCAAAACTAATAAATAAACATGTATAATTTTGTATGTATTGAAATGGAGCACAGGGATCATTGCAGTAGTCTGGGAAATAACTGTAAATATTAAGGACGGCTTTAGACAACTGTTATTTCTCAATGCTAATGTTAGCACCTGACTGTTCTCCACTAATATCTGTTCAAATGCGCAGCATACGGTACATTCAACACCTTTTCATCCACGCCATTGGTCAATATGTTTGTACACCACAGTTCCCAGATCCTAAATCCCTTTCAACGGTATCGTTGAATGTTCAACTGTAGAATAAAAGACTACACTACGGAAATATGTATCTTTGATCCATGTGCGTTGGAAGTTGTGCTGAATGATTGAGTGAATGAATGTGTTTTTCCGCTATCTCACACAATGTTCTATTCCTAGACAGTGGAACATATGTGCTGTCGACCAGTACATGATGTACATGTCGTGCTCCATTCCAAAAGAACAGATTACACGTGGACTCACCAAGTACATAGCTGCATTCACACAGCTGTAACCTGAGGAATACTTTAGGTTGTTATACTTTTACATAACCTCATACAGTTCATGAGAAGCTCATCTCTTGGAGATTCATGTCAGCATGAGTGCAATTTTAAAGAAGCTTTTAACTTAAGTAATAGCACATGTATATATGGATCTATGTGGGAGGCTTTGTCCTTGGCATGTGCCTATACTGTACATGGACTGGATAGTACCACGAATCAGGCTTTAGATTCATATCTAAAGTTTGTTGGCAGACAAGCTCAAATCAGGGTGAAAGGGGCGTTTCATTTACTTTTGCTTCATATTTGTTTCAACAAATCTTTTTGTTGGAGTCGAGGACCTGTATGCCCCTAATTGTTTTTTCCCAGAGTTCACAAACTCGGCCAGCAGTGGTAAACTGTAAAAACCTGTCTAAAGGTTTGAAACAACACTGTGTAATTGGCCACTGTAGAAATACACTTCGAAATCTCCATCCACTCGCGTGAATCATTTATCTTTGGTAAAATATCGGGACAGCTAGGTCCGAGATTAATTCCTGGAAGAATGCTGTCCTAAGCAAATCCTCAATATAGGCCAACTAGTAGTAGTACTGTTTGTCTTTCTATAAACATCGCATTCATGTAACAGAAACAGGATTGGTCCTGTCCGAGCACATATCTTTGTGACCTTGGGATGAGGTCACTGAAACGGTTCATATAACTGTTGGCAGAGGAACAGATGCACCAACAGGCCCATGGGGGTTCAATCCCTGTACTCGGAAGCATGCTGCAGGAACACACAGTGGCTCAGAGGGACACACACACATTGAAAGCACGATTGAAGCCACATTTCTAGGCTTTAGTAAATCCTTTCACGTTACTCAACAGTGGTTTGCATGGATGACCGACGATGCCGGAGACAGACGCTACGTTATGTTTGTTTCGACACTCCATGCTGTACAACTACAGCATGGAGGAAGACCAATGCTCTTCCCCTAATAGATTTTGGTTAGAAGTGGTTTTATCTTCAAGAGATATCATTGGTCTTCCTACCTGCCGTAATTTCAGCTGTCTTACTTCCTATGAGCCGTCAGTTGAAAATCTCTTTAGGGTAAAGGAAAAGGCACATGACAAGAAGAGCAAAGACAAGGGACAAGGGAACAGGGACCTAGATCTCCCTCTAGAAGTAATCCATGATCTGAAACATCAGTTTATATATAAAATCACACGCAACATTTTTTTGTTATAGAGGCTTCGTTAATTTTTTATCAAAATCTTCACTCATTTATTCCCAAAAATATATTTACATTATTTTTTATTTTTTTTAATTTTTTTAAATAAAGTTACTATTTTATTGAAGAAAAAACCAAAAACCGTAGCATATCCCCAGAGCCAGGCTCACAGCATGTGTTTACATGCTGTGTGCACAGGCAGTTACCTGGAAAGACAAGCACTTCTGGTCTAGTGGCTTTTTTAAGGGCTGGTTCTGCAAATATTGGCCCTTGCTGGGTTGGTTGTTGGGTAGATAGCCAATTCCTTTACGCAATGAGTTTTTTGTGTATAAACAGGTCACATTTTTAAATTAAATGATAAGTATAAACCATACAGTGTTAGCTTGTCGATCTGATCTAGAGGCCTATTCGATTATTTGAATGTATAAGGATTTAAAATACATTTCCATAGTCATACATTCTGCTTTCTACATATATTTACCACATGATGTTATTAATCCATGAATGATTGATATGCTGTCAAATTCAGCTTTCAGTTTGTGCATAAATAAATAATTGTCTGTCTATTTTTCTTTATTTCCATGATTATCCATTTATTTGAACATTGACTGTCTGAATGTTATTTTCTTTTTTCCAAGTGAAATACACGTCATAAGAAGTTAGGTAGTGTTAATAAATCTTGCTTAAGGATGCCTACAGGTAGACTATGGATAGAGGGATCAAACCCAGTAGGTTTTGGCGAGACGTAAACCCCCTAGCCACTACACTACCCTGACCGTCCGTTACAGCGCAGGTAGGGGTTAAACAAATCGCTAAGGATGAGTACAAGTAGCCTGAGGACATCAGGGACTCAAACCAAGAACCTTTATCTCTATAATTCCTTCAGGAGCCAGTTGTAAGTCCGAACTCTGACCATTCCAGTCTTCCTCCTTAAAAGAAAACTAGGATCTTAATAAATGTGTCCTTTCAGGTTCAGGCACTACATCCACCGACAAGAAAGGTGCAGATTAGTCCTGGATCAGCACCATTGCTGCTCCGTGGAGCTTCTTTGTTCATTGCCCCCAACGTGAAGCTTGATCCCACGTCTATAAAGTGCAGGCGGACCAACCGCCTCTCCCCTCCAACCGTCGTCCGTTGCTAGGCAACGCAGCAAAAGACAAACACACTTGGGCGCCGCTCTGTCGCCTGACCAGAAGGACCAGAAGGACCCTCGGCCGGCCTCGACTCAGGGTGGGGCTGGTTCAGTTGGCGGGGAGACCCAGGGTGACCTGACACACCCACTCCGGGGCCCCTTCAGTAGAGCGCTCCGCTGGGCTCCAGTAACAGGTACCTCTGGACGGACGGCGGCAGGGGGAGCCGCGGGACGGAGGCCATACACATCCCCCCCAGGGCGCCGCGGACGCTACACCTGGCCAGGTGCATCAGGGAGCGCGGGCCGTCGGACCACACGGAGAACAGGGAGTCGTAGAACGCCTGGTGTCTCTGGGGAGGCACGGAGAAGGGCCTTCTGTCAGTTAAGACTTGAATACATTCAGGTTCAGGGTTGGATTATTATTTATTTTCTTTTTTTCATTAAAGTTTATATCATTTGATTTGTTTTCATGCTTTGTTATCATGATTTGCGATTAAGTTTACTAAGAAAGTCGATAAGTCGTAAAAGGAGTTCATTATATGTGTGATGCAGATATGTTAGCTTTGTCATGGTCTGTCGGTCTGCCTGAAAAGGTGTGGGCTAAGAGGAATATGTCACATATTCCTCTCAGCCCACACCTTTTCAATAAAGTCAACAATGAAAAAAGCTCAATATTGGAACAGCCAAGCTTGTCACTGTTAGCAGGATGGCAGGCAGGCAGGTAGGACCCAATCGCAGACAGTTCAGGTAAAGGATCATTTATTAACGCAAAAGGCAAGGAACACCGAGAACACAGGTGACGCGGGGAACACACAGGACACAACTCACCACGAACTACAATGATCAGACAAGGAACAAAGGAAAGACAAGGGCTTAAATACCAAACACACAGGGCACGCAACGAGTAACAGCTGAAACACATTAGGGGAGGGAGCAGTAATCACACAGGAGGGAAACTTGACTGGACATGATTAAAACCAAAACCTGTGTATGTATATGTATAGGTATACACATATACAGTATGTGCATACATACTGAACATACAGTATCTCGGAACATCATTGTATACCTTATAGCAGTCGTCGGGAATGGACGTTCGCCATTTCCTTGTGGGCTTCAAGCGTTCGTAGGAGTTGGCCAGGATCTCCACTGCTTCAGGGAAGTCATGGCAGGCCTGCAACACCTGTACTGCAACAGACACACACCGACCATCCATCTAACCATCACCACTAACTACCGCGAGGGAGGGCTCCCGCCGCAGGGGACGTCTCCCCTCTGATCGCAGTGAGTGAACGATGGGAAGGGCTGCGGGCTAGATTATACCTCATGGGGCTCGACAGCGGTGCTTGCGTTTATGTGTCTTCTGTCCGCACTTCTGAGCGCGAGAAGTTGCCCAAGTCTTCTTACGCTCAGTAGCTAATTCTGTGACCTCTGTTCCTCTTGATAAGGTGAAGATCATTTTTTTTAAATGAACATTGATGTGAACCCCTGAACTACTCTATCAAGAATGAGCCGGTGAATGGTTAAAGAAAAGCATGAAAGGCAAGGGCAGCAATTTGTCGCCCGGACATGTATTTATTTTTGTTTGTTTATGGTTTTGGTTTGTTTATGAAAATGCATGTCCCTGCATGTACTCCTACAAGATGTCCCCTACAGCAACAACCTCTTGCCTCTGCGCCGGTGACACTAGAGATGTGCCTACGCCATTGGGGTCGACCACACCCAAGTGTCCTCCGAGCTGCGTGCACGAACCTTGTGGAACTGGGGAGGGTAGACGCGCGCGCCGTTGTGGTTCAGCAGCAGCTGGTAGCAGAGATGGGGGACGCCCATGGGCCTGACGCCGGTGACCTTCAGGAGGTACTGGATGGGGGCGCAGCCGTTGATGTCCATAGCCCGGGCGTCCGCCCCGCCCTCCAGCAGCATCTGCATCAGCACCTGGTCGCAGTTCCAGGCGGCCTTGTGGAGGGCCGTCTTCTTGTCCTCCTCTGGGATGTTTGGGTCTGAGGTCGGACCAAGGCGGGGAGAAGGGCGTGGTCATGTTGTCGCACGCTCGAATCAAAGTTATAGTCATAGAGCTACAGTATGTATGTACTCCACATATATATACATAGGTATGGGTATCAAATAATAAATATACAAATTTTGAAAGTGCAATATATGCGTCCAATAAACATAGATTAACTTGAATATAGCATTATATTCTTGGTAAAATATAAGTACATTTGTATACAAATTTGATTAGATAACTATGTAATAATTCATTTTGATTGGCTTGTATGGGATAACCTTATGCCACAGTGACCATACAAACTAAACTTAAGAAACCCAGTACCTGACCAGTTGCAATACCCTCAGAGCATTCTGAGTTGGTTGCAGATCTACACAACAATTTAACCTTTCTATGAACCACATGGGAGCATGGACCACCTGCATTGCGGTCCAGCAGAATGCGACAGACGAGGTGGTGGTCCTCGCTGTAGAGCTGCTCCTTCTGGTCGAAGGCCCAGAAGGCCGCAGTCAGCAGGGGAGTTTCCTTGTGAGAGTTGACCGCGTTCACTGCAGCGCCGCTGGACAGGTACAGTGCCGCCAGCTGGGGGATGCCGAACCGGGCGGCCCTGTGCAGCAGAGTGTCCTCTTCGTTGTTATCACTGGGCATGTTCACCTTCCCACCTGCAGACAGGAGATACTGTTCTTTCTTCCTAAAGATAGTTCCAGATGGTCTATTTTAATATAAAGTTTTCTCTGGATATTTTTTTTCTCCATTCTTCATGGCATAATACGTCTCTGTATGTATGTAAGCACACTGCACACACTCCATCTTTATGTATTTACTTTACCAATTAATATAGTAAGTACATAAATTCACTACATTATAAGCTATATAAAAATATATTACCCTCAAAAGGCATTATGGTATATGCTGTAATTACACTGAACTAAATCACATTAAACCCTTCGTTCAACCAAAACTACATGAATCCCCCCCCCCTCCCCATTGTTGACCTCTGACCTCTGAAAAGGAGCTGCTTGGCACAGTCCACTGAATCCCTGGTGATACAGTAGTGGAGCGCTGTGTGGCCGCTTAATGATTTGCTGTTGATCCGGGCCCCATGGTCCAATAGCAAGGCCACGCAGTCAGCCTGGGAGACCTCGCAGGCCACATGCAGCGGAGTCTTGCCGTTGGGTTTGCGGTTAACGGCCGCCCCCTTCTGGAGGAGCACCAGTAGTGACTCTAACGCGTTGTACTTGACGCACACGTGGACGCCCATCGCCCATGACTTCTCAAGTTTATAGCCTGGCAACCAGTATCCTGTGAGAATAGAGAAGGGGAATGTTGTTCTTTAATGAAAATAACACAACTACGCTCAATCGTGAGAAAAACAATAATATCTTGGCTTTTGGTTAAATTTCCTCCGTGGAGCTTTAGCGCCATCTAGGGGCTGATCTGAAATAATCGTCCTCCTAGCTTGTAACAACAAAACCAATGCATATATAATACGACTTTAATGATGTCTTAGTTCGAACCCATTCACTTTACGTTAACTCTATCCCGGCCACTATATATCTTCTTCAAATCCTGCCCTACCTTGCTTGTACGAAGCCAGGACCATGTTGCGGTCCTCCACCTCCAGCACCGTGTCTATATCCAGGTCGCTGTGGTACAGGATCTCCAACACCGCCCGGCCGTCGTTCCTCTGCAAGGCCGCCAGAAAGCGGGCCTTGAGCTCCTTGGCCGCCAGCTGCCTGGGGCTCAACTCCTCCATGAACACGGAGGGCGTCCCGCTGCCTGCACTTTCACCTGCACCCAAGTAGGGCGTCCCACTGCCTGCACTTTCACCTGCACCCAAGTCGGGCAAGGAGAATGGCGACCCGGAGACTGACAGCGGCATTATCGACATCAGCACACCACAGAGAAGGCCTGAGATGATCTCGCAAATTGCCGCGATAAAGGCGGTGGGCATTACCTTTTTCAAGGGCCTCTGTGGAGTGCCAAACATGCACTGCGATTATCGTAATCCAGAGGTGGTGCATTTGATTTCAAACATTCAATAAAAGGGAGTAGGCGTTAAACCGTATAGCAGAGGGAGGGAAATCCAATATGCCTAGGGTCCTGCTTGTGCTTGGTATTAATAGAATGGTGAGCGTGTTGTGTGTAATGGGTGTTGTAGACCCATGATGTAAAATAAGAACTGTAGGTCGTTTGTGGGAGCTGAAAACATCCACCTTGCCATGCGTTCCATTATGTATTGACTGGATTAAATGTGAACACGAAAGGTTTGACCAAAACAGACCCATTTATATTTGACTGCTAGGTTAATTGCGATTGATGAGATACTCAATATCCACGATCTAGGTCTACCTGTAGGTATCATTGGCCCATACCGGCTTAGCAACCTCCTTAGTAGCATTTATCAGAATTGTAATCCGCTTTGGATAGTAGGCCCTATAGTAGTCAAATTAATAGCAGTTATGGTAAATAGGCTATAGTCGTAGTAAATAATAGTAAAGTAAACGTGTCCATCATGAACCGTTTTCAGACCATGTCTGCTTTGTGGGCATCATTTTAAAAATTGTAATTAAAAACTGAAGGAAACATTGCCACTGAGCACACAAGCCAGACAGGATAGAAGAAGGCAAGCCAAAGGAATCAACAGACAGGGCCTGCACATTTTATTCAGTGTGACAAGTAGCTGCCAAATCCAACTTTTAATAATGCAAAAGAAAGGGGGAGAAGGAGCGAAGGGAAAGTAAGAATAGGATAGGAATAAGCAAACAGCTTGGTTTGTTCCAAAGCGTTAAAGCGTGGCGAAAAGTGTGTGAGTGACCCTGGCTCTCTCTACCCGTCACTTTGCACAGGAAAGACGGACGCACTCTAGATGGTTCAAGGTATTGCCCAAAACAACATCCTTTACCTAGAGATCGCTATTCATCCCGCGAGCAGCGAGCGCAGGCTAGTCAATCAACGAGAAAGAGGGTAGGAACACAAAACGGAGGGGATCCCCTTCTGTAGCAGCCCTAGCAAACTGTACACGGCCCACCGCCAGGTTAGAAAACAAGGCTTCTTTAGGGTTTATAATACAGTATATTGCTTTCGGCATGTTTCACTGTAGGCTACATAGAAAATGTTCAGTGGACGGCCTGGTCCGTCGACCTGGGTGGTGATAGGGGTAGTATTCACAGAAAGGGTCAAGTATCGCTTACGTTTTTGTTTAAGAGGAAGGATGAAACAACACAATAGGATTTTCTTATTTTTTTGCAATTTTTAAAATGGGATGACATATTAACGTTGAATCATGATCTCAAGTCACATTGTTGATGATTATCCACTAATATCTATAAAAAAAAGTATATTTTATCTTCTAACATAAAATCTTTTTTGGCCAAGAAAGAAAGAAAAACACAACTGTGCATAAATCATTAGATGGTGTTAATAATACTCTATTTCTTGCATAACTTACTGTAGCATAAACAATAGTCAAGATGGTTCATAAAATACATAAATAAATAATAACTGTTTCATTCAGAATGGTACAGTAGCTACCTTTTGTTGCATTGAGTGGATGTAGAGCTCAAAAAATACTTTCCAACTTTCAAACAGACAAGTGTAAACGATGAATGTTGAGCCATCACTAAAATATGTCCTATTGTATCTCACTAGTGCAACTTCTATCACTTCCTTCATCTGTGATGAATTATTCAAAACTACAGCTCCAGTCATCTTTCTTCCAGAATATCAGTTTTGTTTAAATATGTTAACAAGAAAGACAAAAAACAAAAGCATTAATATTAAGGTATAGCATTCTTGGATATTCATTCACATATTCTCAGGATCACAGGTGTCAAAAGAAAGGTAATGAAACAGTGATTTGTATGTGTGTGATTCAATTTGTCTTGTTTAAATTAGATCAATAATAAATGGATTTCGTAAAATGATTCGGATGATCAATCTTCGGATTGAAACACTATTTAGAAGTGAATAGAGATAATACTCATCTATGATTTCCCAAAGGCAGCAGCTGGGTAGTAATCATCTGTTGTTTTGATCATATAAAAAGGAGGTCGAAAGCAGATTACAGACGGCGTCAGAACGGTATGCATATAAGTACGAGGTTTCACTTTGTAATCATGGCGGCATGACTATGTGGGTTATTATGTCGTCTTTACTGTACATCGTACACTACCACAGTCTCCATTCCCGTCCTGGACATCCTTTTGAGTTCTGGCGGTTCTTTCCTGTCATTTTCATATTTTTGTCGGGGAAATTGCTTTTATAACACTTAAAGAACAATATACAGAGTCAGTTTCACACAAGTCCATCGACGACTTTCCAGTGATGTGGACTTTTCCAGTGTAGTCAGAGGTGGGGTCCATAGAGATCTGTTTTCTCTCAGTCAGGCCCCACTTGCATGGATTCCAGTGTTCAGATTCAGCAGCAACGAGAGGAAGCAGCACTGGCGACATCTAGTGGTGGACGTGTTTAATGGCCCATATGATCTCTCTGTCCCCCCACAGAGTTTGTGTGAGTGCTCGTGTTCTTCATCACAGCTGTCAGTTACTTCCCAAGGGACGCCTCCAGACAGGATATATTACTGTATATAATTCTGCCTGTCACATGATGGCACACTAGAGATATCTGCATCTATATTCATCGCTGTATATGTACAATGCCACTTGTAAGGGACACTATCGTACACATCCATTAATATGGCTATTACAGATGGCTCTAAATAAGAAAGAAGCTAAAAGATATGTTCTGGGTGGATGCGGAGGTCATGTTCAACCCTCTCGCCATCTAACCATGAATATGAATAAATACACGTACAGCAATAAATGTCTAAATAAATATAGATCTGAGCAGATGTTGAAACCGTAATACAGAAATAGCGTTGGTGGGGGGGGTGACGGCTGGGGAGAAGGACGGGCGGGTAGGGGGGCAGCGACCTATCAACAGTGTGAGCACCTTTTTTTGGTTTTCTACTCTGAAAAAAAATAAAACACACCGCCCAACAGCCAGCTGGTGGTCTCACTGTGGCCCACCACCACCACCTTCACCTTCACCACCACCACCACCACCACCACCACTGAGCCATGTGGAATATTTGAGCAGCATCGGGCATCTTTAAGGGCACCCCACTGAGGACATGGGGGTCCTTGGCGATGTCCAGGGGTCTCGAGGTGCTACTGGGTGCGGGGAGCGTGATAAGAACGACAGTAGGGGGAGGTGCCGGGCTCCCCCGGGGCGCCTAGGGCTCGTCCTAGGGCTCGTCCTGGCTCTGTCTCTGCTGCTCCTGCTCTCTCTGGCGGAGCTTGTCGCGCTGCCTCTCCAGCTTTTCCCGGTTCCTCCGGGTCTTGTCCTGCAGCACCTTCAGCTCCTTGATCTTCTTCTTCAGCAGCCCCCGGTCCTGGGACGACGACACGCCCAGGGCCTGCGCACGCACACAACGCACACGCACAAACACACGCATATGCACACACATACCCATATGCGGACGCACACACACGCACACACAGGCACACATACACACGCACGCACACGCATGCACGCAAACACGCACATGCAGACACACATACACACAGAGACACCCACACAAGCAACCATTTTCACAATGGACTTAACCTTCACCTTTATTTCTACTTTGTTTTATACCACCACATCTATTGCCGCCCATTTTGAAACTGGCATTTTGTGCTTGACTCTAGAGGGCTTTGGGTTGGCGGTTGTCGTATAACGTGGGCACGTGAAGCCGTTGGAGGCTCACTGTGATTAAGTGTTATGGTCGCTACACCAAAAAGATCGACTCAACTTGCCAATAGACCCGCCTCCGCAGCTCCAGCTCGTCGATAAATTCGACATACTAGAAACCTTTACCGCTTCTCTTCTTGTAATTTAGCCGGCAGCTTTGTGGGAGAGGTCCACTCACCTTCAGCTCGTTGCTCTCCATCTGCAGGAGGCGCTCCCCGTCCACGTTTTTGGCAGTGAATTCTGGGACATGGAGTTCCAGGTGGAGTCCGATGAGCCAGCGGGCCACCTGCTGGGGGGTCCACTCTGTCACGCTGAGGTTCGGCCCCTGGTGCTGCCTGGGGAACTGGGCCTCGTCTAGGATCTGCAGACGGAGGACAGGATGATGGCCCTCACACATCTATATGGGTTTATAGATGATAAAAAGATAATGCCTCACCCTTACATGCGATAACTAAAAGGGGGATAAGGAGATCTACGTAACTAAATGGGAAATCACGCATGGGAAACTATTCTGTGATAAAAAAACATGGATGCCGCAGACATTGAGTGACAGCCTTACCTCATCCTCTATCATATCCAAGCTCTTGAGCATGGCAGCATGAAGGACAACAGAATACAACTTTATTCACACCAAATGAAAAAGACACCAAAAAAATGGCGTCTTCACCGCATTGCAGACAGTATCCTCTGCTAAAGAACAACCATGACTCTGAAACCCAGTAGGGACACCTCAGTGTTTAGTCACGCGTTGTCTTGTGGTGTCAAAGAGAGGCTTGTGTGTATCGGGGTGGGGGGGTGTCTGTGGGCGCACCTCGTCTGAAGAGAGGGCCGGCGCCTGGGAGCGCTCCGACATCTTGGCCTCGTTCAGCAGGCTGCTGATCTCCACCGAGCTGCTGCTGCTGCTGTCGGCGCTGAGGGCCGGACCCTAGGAGACGAGAGAACCACAAGGGCCAAGGCTTGGCTTTACAGCGCCTGGGTCCAATGAGCTCAGGCTGGGAGGTGCAGTTTTATTTTACTTTCACCCGCAGACCCTAAGGATTAGTTAATTAAGACGGATCAGTGAATCTGTTTTTGAGTGATACAGGAGAGAAATTGAAGAGAAGCAATGGATGTGCTAGAATGATTGTGTGCTACTGAAGACAAGCCGTGCATATCTAAATCATTTCGCCTGGGAAATGAGATTTTCACGTTAGTATAAAGAACACGTTAGTGTCAGGATACTTAAATGATCTAACACCAAGATCAGCCCGGCCTGTGGTTAAACAAATAACCAATTTAAAAGCTCTACAATCACTCATTGATTAATCAACTTATGTAGGCTGATCAAATGTGTCATCTGGTTTGCACAGGTTTCTTGAGATTTGGCGATATTTTCAACCTTTATGATTAGGGAGAATTTATTGGTTTCGTTATCCCTATTTACCTTAAACCACCAATCATTGGCCATTTGACCAAAAGGGATGCATGATTGGACGAAAGTAAGGGATACACAATATATACAATACCAAATAATATGAATAGGAGAAGAAGTGGGGCCAGGTTAAAAAGTTCTGTTGAACAAAAAGCAGGTTTATTTAAATGAATAACAATAGCAACTAAAAACACTTTTAAGAAAATAAGATTGATTTCAATCATACAAAAACGTCTGAAAACCCAGTGAAAAAGGGTTTATCTATTTCTATTTGGTTATCCACAATTTTGCTAAAATGACCTATGATTGAATACATCATTGGACAATTAGTTTTACTACTCAAATGTTTTTCCAACTGCCTCATGAAAGAGCACTGTAATTGGTTGTTTTTTTTCACATTAACAGTTAGGCCTTGCGGCGCCATGGCAGCATTCTCCATAATACAACCATGAGATCATCAACCCTCTGTGCTGTGCAGTTTGACCTTGTATACCTTGGCCGTGAGTTTCTCTGGACTGTCCTCCGCCGAGGGCTCCTTGGAACTGAGAGAGAGAGAGAGCATACGGGCACAGAAAGAGACACCGTCGCACACAGATAGACAGAGGGAGAGAGAGACAAAGAAACAGGGAGGGAGAGCATACAGGGACAGAGAGAGACACGCACACACAGAGGGAGGAAGAGACAAAGAAACAGAGGGAGAGAGAGAGGGACGGAAACAGAGAGAGAGACACGGAGACAGAGAGAGCGACAAAGAAACAGAGATAGAGACGCAGAGAGGGACAGAAATAGACACAAACACTCACATACAGACAGAGGGACAAAGAGACGAGGAAACACAGAAAGAGCGAGAGACTTTAGAAACTTGATGCAATGATGACCACACAGATTTACTTCCCAGACGACTAAATAATTCTCAAATCTTGTGCGTGCGTGTGTTGGCAGGAAGAGTTGGAGAGCGGGGCAGAGTGACCATGGCCCTAGTTTGGGCCAACTGTGGGTTGTTGTCCGCCTGCCTGGTGCCTGTACCCCTGTCTTGAACTCCCTCTCTCTCTCCCCCATTTCTCCCCTTCCTGTTTTCCTCTCCAATGCGCAGACACACACTTTGTGACACACACACACACACACACACACAATCTAGACTCCTGACTGATTATATTGCTGCCGGCAATGAGTGCAGCAAATAGAGGAGTGTACTGAAAACTGCATTATCAGATACACATAAATGTAGGCACTGTAGTTATGCACTGTAAGTTATTTGGGTTAACACACACTCACACAAAACGATGTATACGCGCACAAACACACACACAAACAAATAGGACTACAACAAAGGGGTGTGTGGGTGTGCGTTTGTGTGTTCCTGGTGCGGATCCAGAAATAAAAAGAATGTAATAACAAGAAAACTTAACAAGAGACTGCCCACTGTGCAGAAAACACAACGTTGATAATTAATGACTAGCAGATGAGATCAATAGACAAACACGCACACTCGCACACACGCACACAAACAGTGTCTCTTAGGGAAGATCCAGTAAAGCAAAATGCATGAAGTTGATCCAGGGATGAGTCCTGCTAGACTCTAGGCAGCCTGGGTTTGGCATACAGCAGATGACAACACCACAGGTATCTAAACAATGTGTTTACCTGTTTCCCGGCGATGCCCGGGGATCCTTGGTTCTGCTTTGCCGTAGCGAGACTCTGAGAGGAACGGAGAGGAGATGAGAAGAGGCAGCTGGTGTCACGCGTTACTACGGTAACCAACACCGTGATCACAGCCTATATGTTCTCACACCGCTTTGACACTTTTTGCTGTTCTAAAAGTTTTAAATCATTTTATACTGAAACTAGTCCTCGCAAAAGGTGGCCCCACATCTTCGTTTTAACACATGCAGCCAGACGTTTATTTTTTTAAATGATTGATTCATGAGGCCCCCGTGGGTGAATGGATTATAGACGACTGTCCTACCACTCGTTATCCCAGTACACTGTTGTGTTGTTTTCTATCTCATTATTGGGTTTGGGCAAGGTCATACCCGGGCCCCGGGGCCTGTCTGTTGGGGCTCTCCTCCCCACTGCCAGCCGCTCCAGACACCATGTGAGACTGGCACCCTGCGGACAAAAAAACACTCTCTGTGACGTCCCGCAGATGATAAACACACTCTTCTGAAGCATGACCCAGCTCCCGGCTCCACGGTTGCCTCATCATGATTCCAGGTCTTATTGGGTTTATTTCGGTTACATCTGCAAGGTCATTTTGTTTCAGCGTCCGGTGAATGTGACTATGAGCATTTCATGACACCTGGCTTTTTACTTTTATGTTTTACTCTGCAGCAAAATGTTGACTTTCCAGCCAAAGGCAATAACAAAAAGAGGGTACGAAAAAAACCTATACATAAGAAACCTAAAATTAGGCAGGTCCATCGGACCATATCTTTTGGCGTCAAGAGCTTTAAGTGTGCATGCCAAACACTAAACGGCCGCTGTATTGACACTGCCCAACATTTTATTTTCGTTCATCGCTTTATGTTGTGAGGGCGGGGCCTAGGGTAAACGTACCGTCCTGATTGGTTCCCTGCGGCAGCAGTGAACGTCTCGGCGAACCCTCAGTGCTGCCGGGATTCCTGAGTCCCGCGCCGTCGAAGGACGCCGCGCTGCGCACCGAACCGCTCCGGCTATGGGCGGGACTTCCTGTTGTACTCTCTGACACCTGTCACCAAGAGAGTTGGGAGGGGAGGGGTACACAGTTAGGATGAAACAAACCAATATGATGTAGACCAAATATATAATTTATACAGTAAATATGAAATAGATAAATACTAATGGCGGTAAAAGGGATGGAAAGGCCGGAAACACATGTGGGGTGGCTCAACTTGCTAGTTGCCTAAGCAGGCAGGCCAGCAGGGGTCCTTATTCACCTAGGGACCATATTGGTTAGTGCGTCGGGAAACCTTCTAGAATACTTTGGGAAAACATGAGAACTAACTGAGTGCTACATTCCAAAAAAATACAGACCATTTACAAATGAAAATATAAAAAATATGACTTTGAAAAAAATATATTGGCATTGTCTAGCAATATTTATCCTAAGGCTAAATCCTTATTTATCCTTACTTATCCTAGCTTTCATTGTTGTGTACAGGGAATGGGTTAACCTAGCAATTGTAAGGGCTTGGCACTTGTCTCTATGAAAATCCTTACTGTACCGACAGCGTATTATGTTGTTTCTCTTTCTTCTGACAAATGTCACTTTGGATAAAAGCGTCTGCTGAATCCCCTAAACGTAAATGTAAATGTAATTCCATGTCCTCCCCCAGGAAACATTGAGAATGCCAGGCGAATACCTTTTCATGTTTCCCCAAAGATTCTAGGTTTTTCCCACCCAACAACCAACCAGTATGACCAGAGGGTGAATTCCTCTATAAAAGCAATACCTAGTAACAACGCAGCCAGGTTCCATTACGACCTGAGGTCCTATGCTACACAATACAACCCCTCTCTCTTTCAATCTGTTGTCCTGTTCCTATACTAAAAAAACACCTTTTTTGTGGAATAAAAAACACACACAACTGCTTCATCATTCTGTTTTTATCTTTGTCTTCAAGTTCTTCTTATTGTGTGTTACATACAAGCAGGTTCTCGGGTTCGTTTCAAACCTCATTTCCCAGTCTGGGAGCCTGTATCTGGCCAGTCACGACTCGGCGCTCCTGCCTTTTTTGCCTCAGTACTGTGTATGCTACTGCTACGCTAACAAAGGCCGCCTCTCTATCAGCATCTATTGTAACATGCTGAGAGACAACCGCATCATTCGTTCCGCTAGCACCGAACACTAACCCAGCGATGAATGAATCGCTTCGAGAAAGGTATTATGATATCTGATAGGATGACTCTGCATTATGGGGCCAAATGGCAAAACAAAAACACACACACACACACAAGCTCACACAAACACACATCAAAGAACTCCATTACGGCTTGATGTGAGAAATTAATTGAAATTGACTTTCGGTTTATTGACAAACCTCTCCCTCGGTAGAGCTGATGCTGCCTCGCACCCGACCGCCGTGGGTCGGCTTTCTACTGGGAGAATCCAACCCTGAGAACGCACACCCACAGATACACACACATTGTTCATCAATTTTGATGTGCAGCGAGGCAAGGCTGTTTCATGCACTGAACCTAATACGCAGCGCTGCAATAACTGAACTGTAAAACGATGTATTAGCCGCGTCACAAACTTAAACACTGGAGCACGACTGGATCTTACAGCAGCAGCCAGTTATTATAACAAAGTACCACTGAAAAGTTAATAATAAAAAAGGCCTGCAATCCTACACCAAGCCCACAACGGTGGGTCTTGTGCAGTGGTTTGGCAGACAGGCAGACTGCATCAGAGGGATGTGTTCCAGGGGATCTGCTCATCTCCAATGAGTCGTTGAAAAACTGCTATTGCTCCGCTTTTTACCATCGTGAACTACTTTTGTCTGTCACATTGTATTGTTTCAGTGGTTATGTTCTTGTCTGAACATGCAAGCTTCAGCAATGCTTTTTAAATCAAGGGATACATGAAAGGAGATGCATCCCTGTGTATGTTTACTGTATTAATCAACAAAAAAAAAAGGCATTGGAGTATTGCAGAAATACAGTGTGAGTTATTGCTGTTTGTGTACTCTGTTGGGGTACACGTTGAACCTTACCTGCAGCACTTCAATAAAAAATGATTCAAATGAAACAACAGATTTTAGCTGGGGACTAGGGATTGGTGAATCTTTTATTCACCCAGGGCCAGACACCGATCACCAAAATGTGTCTGTCTGGAGAATTAATATCCCGGTGCACTTCATCCTTCCCATTACTTCACTAATTCTAAACGCTGCCCACTAATCTAATCATTCCCCCTCTCTGCACACAGACCTTCTCAGGCTTAAATATGAACTCAATTAACCTCCCATTAGGGATGGAAATAAAAATAACAGTTTAAATTCCCCCCTCGCCCTCACTCCCTGCCTCACCTCTGCTACCTGGTTCATCCAGGAAATCACAAGTGCCATAATGAAAACAAAAGCAACCACAGCAAAGCCATCTCCACGGCAACGGACCTGCGGTCAGCGTATGCGCAGGGGCCCCACCTGGCTGCTGCTGGGGGCGGGACCTGTCGGCGGCGGCGCTACTGTTACTGCGACTGCTGTTGTTGCTGTTGCTGTTACTGTTGTTGTTGTTGACCTGGATGCCGTTCTGCTTCATCAGCTGCATCAGCTCCGACTCCAACGTCGCAATCTGGACCGAGACGGACAGGCAGGAAGGGGCGGGAGGAAAGGGGATTAGCCAATGGCCTTTTAGCATTGTTATTGTGTATGTGTTATTAAGGGAAGGCCGGACTAATTGGAGATACTTTACGACTTATGTAAGGGTGGCTCTGTGAGCTCAACGCACTGTTAAGAAAACACATGCAAATCGACAAAACCCGAGCTAATGAAGAAATGATTTGCATAATGTATAAACAAACGTTCCGTTTTAGCTCATTTCAAACACCACTGACGGATAGCCGACTTTACTAGTGTCAAAAGTCTCAAACCACAGCGGCTACGACAAGCGCGCCAAGACGTGTCCATCACTTTTAATTCCTCTGTTAGCACATTCGTTGGCGTTTGTTGTAAAAGTGAAGCATTTCTGTTTTGTTTCTGTTTTGTGTTCTACATGCTGCACTTGTTTCCTACATGCTGCGCACGCAACGTCAAACACGTGAGGAGTGAGACGCCTCCTTCATTTCCCTGCGATGCGTCTCTTTGCACGTGTTCTCGAGTTGCAGCGCGCCGCCGTCTAAACCGACGTCGGCGTTGTCTTCGTTTGCGTGTGTTTGGTCTGTCTGCGCGGGGGTCGTCTTGAGTTGCGGCGCTCTGAGCTCTCCTTTCAGGCTCGCCCTCACCCTGACTTGCAGGCTCTGGATCTCCGCCAGGTGGGCCTCCTCTGCCTCCTCCAGCCTCTTCCTCTCAGCATCCTCCTTCTGGACCAGCTCCACCTCCCTGGGGACACAGCGGGGCGGAGGAGAACAGCGGGGGTGGGGGAGTTAATGTGCTGCTGAGTCACTTCGCTTTAAGATGGAGAGCAGAATGGGGGGAAAAGCGAAGGAGATGACACAAATACATTGAGTGTGAATTTGTGTGTCTGTGTGTGTGTGTGTGTGTGTGTGTGTGTGTGTGTGTGTGTGTGTGTGTGTGTGTGTGTGTGTGTGTGTGTATGGGTGCGTGTGTGTGAATACATTCTTAATCGGCGTGAGGGGAAATCTTGGGCCATTTCCAAGACTGTCACTTTGACTTATTTCACACACTGACCTCGTACACATAACAACTCTAGCACGCAGACTTGCCCACACTCAAACACACACTCAAGTATAGCCTCTCTCCCTGCCCCAGACACACTTTTTCTCTCTCTCTCTCTCTAACAAAAAGAAACATGGTCTCTTTCTCATCTCAAAAACTCACTGTCTGGTTGTCTCCCTTTTTTTCTTTTGCCTCTCTCTCTCTTTCTCTCTCGCTCTCTCTCTTACAGTATTTTGCATAACAAAGAGAAGCTCCTCATTTAGATGTCTCCTTCATACCTCCACTCTGTCCTCTTTGTCCTTGCTGACTTGGCCACTGTGGCCTTGTGTTGGTGAACTAAAATCCTTTGCTAGCAATTAGCATGTAGACTAGAGAGTTAGCCTCCACAGTACAGAGAACCTGAGCTTTACCCAGGGGAGCTCTGAGCCAATTAGGACCAATCAGAATGGGTGGGAGAGATCAGAGCACTAGAGGGGTGAAGGGGAGGAATAGAAGGAGAAGAGGCTGAACGACTGAAGGCAAGAGATCCTCGGCTGCGTTTAGAACGGGCTGAGACTTACACCATGAGTATGGTTTTTTGAATTGATTTACGGAGTGAATATGCGTACGTTTTCCTTACTTAATGGCTGAATGAGTCATTTAATGATCGCAGTTAGAAATAATGAATGTGAGTTCTTGATCAATTTGGAAATACAATAAAGTAAGTGGGCCTTAATTACACAGCCAGGAGATGATGTTGGAGGGGGCTCTGGGTTGCGTTGGGGGGGTTAACGTTTATGCTATGTTCTAGAAAATGAGTTCTCATAACTCCTTTCCTGTATCAAATGTTAAGCTCTAGCTGCATACCCATTTACTTGGCAAGTTCTTTAACAGTTTCAGAAGTCTTGTGTGGTGTTTGTTGTTATTTTGGTCATTTAATTCGGTCATACATATTCAAACATCACCTAAACGTTCAAGCCATTCATTCCCATGTCATGACACAGAAACAGCAGCCAGCAGTCAGGATCCTAAAAACCAAAACAAACAAAATGGCTTCCCGGCCACCACTCACTTTTGCTGGTAGTCCTTGATGAGCTTCTTGGCCTTGTTGTACTTCTTCTCCAGGGTCTGGTACTGCGCCTGGGCCTCCTTCAGGTGCTCGTTGACCGTGTGGCAGAGGGTCTGCGCCTCGATCCAGTAGCCCTCCAGCTTCATCATCCTCTCCTTGTTCTCCTCGATGCTGGCCTTCAGCTGGCTCTTCTCCTTCTCCCAGCGCTGCTTCTCCCGCTCCACCGACGCCAGCTTGGGTAGGGGGGGATGGGTCAAAGGTCATGTCAAAGGTAGGGGTTGATGGGAACATGGAGGGAACACAGAGTCATTCCCAGTGAGCCGAGCGGGAATAAAGGACGCCGAGGGGTAAATCTAAAGGGTGTGGTTAATTAATATTACACCACATTGGGGGAAAAACAGGCATTCCCATAAATCAAAGACAAACAAAGCAAAATATGGACAGGAAACAAAAATTTGAACAGTTCCTCTACATAAAAATGTATCTTCTATCCTTCTATCCTTCTATCCTCCCCTAAAAGGCATCTCTGGCGTTGCTCCCTTAATGCAGTTGACATGGGAACCGTGAGCAATCAATTCAAGCCCTAAAAACCGGGGCCATTAAATTTGACAGTTTATAAATTGCACACAGTAAAATTAAGATATGGTTCCATTGACACACACAGACACACACCTCACACACACACACACACACACACACACACACACACACACACACACACACACACACACACACACAGATACACACACACACACACACACACACACACACACACACACACACACACACACCCACACACACACACACACAGGTACAGACAGATAGACACACACACACAAACACACACACACACACACACACACAGACACACAAGGACCTCTCATTAAGACATGTGTCCTTGTCCACAAACACATGCCGCTCAGTTCCCAGCTCAAACAATCACCGGATGCATTTCAGACGTTAGCTTATCGCTGCTTACTTTAGATAAGCTTATAAAAAGCCAACAGAGAGGCCATTATCCCGGACACAGAGGGCCGGTGCTGAAGTAGAAGCAGGATTGGCCCGGCTTAGGGTGTTGGACTCGCGGATGAAAGGTTCCGGGTTCGATACCCAATGCCTGCAGTATACCTGTAGGCATCCTTGGGCGAGATGCCTAACCCCCAGATGCTTGTTAATGATGTGTCTTTAATTCACAGAAGGTTACTTTGGGTCGGAGTGACTCTTCTAAATGTAAATAGTGAATATACGCACACAATCATTGGACTTTACACAAAAACTCCCAAGTCGACAAAATAAAAAACTATCCTGTAGTGAAGAATACCGCCAGCAGCACAAATAACCAGAGAATACAACTGGACTGTTTTAAAAACTAAAAGACAGCGTTTCAGCGATAACCTGAGCTTCTCTCCTGACACACTTATGTTCCACAACCAGCCACTCAAACCACCACCAGCTACCCCACCCCCCCACCCCCACAGCCCACCTGCATGACAACAGACCGTCAGTCCGACCCCTCTTACCTTGTTCTTCAGTTTCTGGATCTCGGCCTCGGTGACTGTGTGTTTGATCTGCAGCTGTGGGGTGAGAGAGGGAGTAGATGAGAGAGAAAACCAGACAGAGAGAGAGATGATGAGAGAGAGAGAGAGAGAGAGAGAGAGAGAGAGAGAGAGAGAGAGAGAAAACAGAGAGAGAGAAAAGAGAGAGAAAACAGAGAGAGAGAGAAAACAGAGAGAGAGAGAGAGAGAGAGAAAACAGAGAGATAGAGTGGGAGAGAGCGAGCGAGAGGGGATCCCATCTGAGATTCAGAGGGGCGCCCGGGGACGGGGAAGGTCTCATAATGCATGGGCGCACTCCCCTCACGGCTGTCGATACAGTGTGATGGAGTGGGCCGGTCGACCCGGGCCTCCATGACAGCACTCCCCCCCAACGTCCCCCCCAGAGCACTGACACTCAGCTCTCACGGGACCAGGGCAGCACGGAGAGCGGTCTTCAGAGAGAGCACTGGAGGTGGGGCTGAGGGAGAGGCTACGGATAGCCCTGTAGTGGACCGTTAAGGAACCAGGATGCAGGAGGGGAAGCTTTATGCAAGGGGGAGCTGAGACGGAGGAGAGGGTGGAGGATCAGGTCACACCAGGGGCTCTGCTCACACCGAAGCCACATCGACTCTACAGAGAGGATCGGACGCGCTGTCAGAAGCGCTTCATTTTATTGAGCTATTGGTTATTGATGGTGTCATTATTGAAGTAAAAGGCTTTGATTGCTGCTCCTGAAGTCTTTCAGGGGACCGTGATTGACTTCTCTCTCTACTGCTCCCTTCCCCCGTTGATCACGGACAGTGAATGTCATCCACAGAGAGCTGGTGTCTGAGTACAGCGTCTGTTACAAGTAGCAATGTATTAACACTAAAAGAACATACCGCAACAGGAGCGGGGGCCAGAGAGACAAAGTACGGTCGAAAAATAAAATGAGAATGACAGAAGTGGGATGAACAGAGGAACAGCGACTAAAGAGAGAGGGAAAAGGAAGGTGCGTGTGATCGTGAGGAAACGTGTTCGGGAGGCATTGCGTTCGGGAGGCATTTAACAATCTGGTTTGATACAGCTGTCGGCGTTGGCGACGGAGCCAGATGTGCGACGTGTCACCGAGCTACTCTAAGGCTGTCTGTGGGGGGGGGGGGGGGGGGGGGGGCAGACTGCTGCAGGGCTCTCTATTCCAGCAGCTGTTCCCCTGCCCAGAGAGCGTCGTCAAACCGGTCACCGGCCAGCTGCCGTCGCTGCCACCGCTCAACTTTCTGAGGCAGGTTTGGGAATGAGATTCCTACGGCGTGTGTTGGGGCCCCGATCGCGTCAAAAGAAGGCGTCGCCCTTTTATCGGTCACAGGCTTTGTGGAGCTTGTGAAGGGGGGGGGGGGGGGGGGGGGGACATATAAACACATTGTGTAAAGTAAATTGTGATAGGCTTTCGGCTGCATTCTATAGGGTGTTAACAGCATGTTTCGTAACGTAAAGGCGTTCCCACACTGGCCTCGGGTCTGCTCATCCAGATTAAGTTCTAAGAGTTGATTTAATCCGATTGCAGGTTGTTACACAATCGGTATGAACCGCAATCTAGAACTAAGAACTGAACTATTTGACTTACGTCGATGTTAACCCTCGTTCTCTCTGGAGAAGGAGTGGGGTGGGGGGGTTGGGTTCGTATGGTGTCTTCGAGATGCATATATTGGTACGTCTTGTGACGTCATTTCCTGGTTTTTAGTACTTACAGCGTTCCTGTTTGTCTCTGTGGGCATCGCTACCCGACGAGTTGGCAAAGAACAGTCATTGGCTAGTCATTGTTATTGTAAGCTACATTAGCCTCATTAGCAAAGCCGCTCGAAACCAAACAACGAAACTCGACATTGCACTGCACACACAGTAAGACCGTGCAATGCATAAATTGGTGACCGGATTAAAGCAGCAGTGTAATCAACTTTGTAAGCGCATTTTAAAAAAACGCCATTTTTGTTGGTCGATCTGTACAGTTATCCTCTCTGAGCTCGACGGACTCTCAGAATTCTTAAACATTCAGACCAAAAGGGGGCGTGCCTCGGTGAAATGCTGCAGGAAAGCTGGGAGATTCCCCACTCGTGCGGGTGGTGCACGCTGCACCTCGAACACGCCATCACTACACGGGGACAGCGGACCTGAGAGGACGTGCAGGGGGTGCACGGGAAGGGGAAGAATGACCTCTGACCTCTCTGAACTTCTGGTAGAGTTTTCCGGCGTCCACCTCGGAGGGGGTGAGGACGTCCTCGTTCTCAGGGAGGTCGAACACCTCGATGCTCTTGTCTCCGCCGGACCCCCCCGGCGGCCCGCCGTCCTCCTCGTCCGTGGCGTACTCGCCCGTCTGCTGTGGGACAGAGAGCAGAGAAGGAGAGCGAGGGCCGCCGTTAGGATCTCCACGCCCCGTGGGAGAGATGGAGAGGAGACAGAGAACTCTCTGTCGTGGTCAAAATAAAAGGTTTGTGCAATTTAATTAACTTAGGGTATTTTACATATTTTTGCAATTCAAAATCGAAATAAGAACTTGAATAACGTTATTTCTGTCAGTATCTAGAAAACGAGCAAAACGTTTCAATTCGACGTAAGAAAACCACATATGCATGATAAGATCAGGATAGCTTAAATGTTACGTAACGCAAGTAATAATGTTGTCTTCCTCGGTACAGAGACCATAATGCAGCGAGGCAGCCAACACAGTGGATGTTACTGGCCAACTGCCTTGATGCATCCACGAGTTGACCTTTCAAGAGATTCATGAATCAAGTCATTAATTTGATAGATTCATGCAAGAGCTATATTTAAGTGATTCATGTAACAGATTGAAGGGATTAGTTTAAGAGGAATGGATTTCAGAGATTAATTCAAGAGATGGTGAACGCAAGAGACTAAAGTTATAAAGCTTGCTTTAGTTATGTGTTTCAATTTATGTAATATACATTATTCAAAGGGGTCACGAAGCCACGAAGTTACGTCAAGTACTAATGGATAAACCTCAGATGTCCGTAAAACAACGTTGACTCAATGTGGAGGAACAACAGGAATACATTGTACGTTACGCACTAGTATGCATTGGTAGTATGGACTTTGAGGAGAGAGTCGACGGAAGAGAAGGAGGCGGCTGCTCGTCTGTACGAGAGACCCGGAGGAGGGTTTTCAGCCGGACGTGGACCCGGTTTCAAATATAGCCGAGGAAATCTAGGCACATCTAGGACAGTGGGCCACAGAATCTCCAGTGATCCAGAGAGGAAGCTCTCCTCCGGGGGGGGGGGGGGGCGAGGGAGACACGAGACGGAGGACCACATGCGGGGAGCAGCGAAGGAGAGAGCAGGAAGACATCCTGATAATGAATGACCTGAACTGAGCTTTGACACAGTGTTAGGCCCGGCTTGACTGCTTCGGTATTCAATGGTTAACGCGCAGGGGTGTGTTTATTATAGTCGGTAGGCGGGATACTGAATGTCTTTAGCAATCGACCAAATAACCCTCGGTCATTGAGGGGCATAATATCAACAAAGAAGGAAAAAAAAAAAAAAAAGAAAGAAAGAAATATGATAGATGGAGAGAAAGAATGGACTGTTGTAGGAAGGCTAAAGAAAGATGGACTTTCCCATTAAAGGCAAGGTCATGAATGCCACATGCTGCTCACACACCCATACTCAATCAATTCCTAACAAACAACACCTTTCAGCCAGCGTCTGTCCGTCAGACGTCCTGCTGCTTCCGCACGCCCGGATTCAGAGACTCAGAAATAATGTGGTGGCCCTCCACAGCCTCATCTGATGGGCAGCCCCGCCTTCTATCCCACCAGTGACCTTTAGCGGTGATGACAGTCAAACAGAGGCGATGCCGATTGCCGCGGCAGAGGGAGGGATGGAGTGATTGATG
This sequence comes from Gadus morhua, assembly GCF_902167405.1. NCBI lineage: Eukaryota > Metazoa > Chordata > Actinopteri > Gadiformes > Gadidae > Gadus > Gadus morhua. The sequence goes on from NC_044069.1 coordinate 16,175,271, forward strand.
GATGGATGGGGACGGAGGGATGTCTGGATAGATCTATTAACAAATGGATCAATGAATGGATGGACAATAGCTTCTTGGTTGGATGGCTAGCGAGTAGAGTATCAACACAGCCCTATGAAACCAAAGCCAAAGTAGAGGGGAAGCAAAACCAGGGCCGATGACAACCAGAAAAGGACAGATGAAAATGCAGAGCAGACACCCAAAGAAGAAGGAACGACGGGGCAAGGGAGTGAACCTGAAGGAGAGCGAGTGGTACGGCCGCTTCTAACACAGAGAGAGAGAGGGACGAGAGAAGTGCACAGACATCATGGCTCAATAGAACGCTAGGCCGCATGAATCGGATCTCCATAACAACCCAGAGAAGAAGGCAAATATGAAAACGCCCGCTGGGTGAGACGACACAGAAACATCGTTTCACAAATGACAGCCTCCCCGCCACTGTGTGTGTGTGTGTGTGTGTGTGTGTGTGTGTGTGTGTGTGTGTGTGTGTACTTGCGTGCGTGTGTGCGTGTGTGTGTGCGTTTGTGTGTACGTGTGTGCGTACGTGCGTGCGTGCGTGTGTGTGTGTGTTGCCATGGATGACGTGTGTGTGAGGGCCCTCCTGGCCGGTGTCTGTGCTTCTCAACCCCCCGCTGATCACGGTGACGTCCTCACATACATCACCTCCGCTCGTCCTCCGCGCCCTCCCCTCCTCTCCGGCTGCCTTCTTGTTTGACTCGTCTCTCAGATATGCTAATGGGGCTGAAGGGTTTCCTTGCCAGCTTCTCACTGGCAGTGTGCCATCGGCGCCTAGCACTCCCAGTGTCTGTACCCAGAGATTTATACTTAATACTGTAGCCCACAGACACGCAGATTAAGCTATGGATCGCTAGTGGAAAGCGATCCATACCTTAAGAAGGATCCTTTTTTATTCCATGGAGTTGAAAGAAGGACGAAGAAAATGACGGGAGAAGACTTTAACTGAAGAACTGGTAGTTAACACGAGGAGCACTCTAGGGTCAGAATGAGTGTCTGTCTGTGTGTATGTGTGTGTGTGTGTGTGTGTGTGTGTGTGTGTGTGTGTGTGTGTGTGTGTGTGTGTGTGTGTGTGTGTGTGTGTGTGTGTGTGTATGTGTGTGTGTGTGTGTGTGTGTGTGTGTGTGTGTCTGTACTTACCGGACCACTCCCGACGTGTTCCTGAGAACGGTGGCTGCGAAGCTCTGCGTCACCCCGACCAGACTGGTCCCATCCACCTCCACAATCTGGTCGTTCACCTTGATCCTGACACACACACACACACACACACACACACACACACACACACACAGTTCATCATTTATTATTATAGGCCAATGGCTTGCCTGCCTTGAGAGTGCGGTTTTTATCTGGTCTAAATAGGGTTGAACATTTCTAAACACACACGCAATCACACAAAAGAGTAGCAACCCCAAACACTCCAAACCCTGATATTAAGCCAATTATTAAGGTAAGCTTCGTCTGCTCAGTACACAACTTTATTTGTACTGAAAACTAGAATCCGGTTGTAATTCTGAGCTGTTGGTGAAGACCTGTCCGTAAGTCTCGTAAAAAAATAACCCAACAGCTCAAAATTCTAGAAAAACCTCCTTTTGGACGAGAGCCATTAGAGTAAAGAAGTCATAAACACATCCAGCCCCGCCAGCGACATCACAGCCAGACACCTCAGCCATCTGTTTACAGCAGACACAGAGAGTGAGACCCCGTTGATAAAGAGTATATACTGCTGAGCCGTAGTGTGAACATATAGAAGGCAGGGTGCATTCTGGGCAGTGAAATTGGAAAAAGCCCAGTGACCTCGGTACACTTCTGCCTGGAGTTAATCCCACTCTGTCTTGCCCCAGTCAGCTCCCATGGGGATCGGGGAATAAAGTACAAGATAGATGTATGTATCTCAATGGGAAAAAGATGCGCTCCTGTTTGTTTTGTGCCCGCAAACAATGCGGCCCTCGGAGTCGACGCGAGTGGTTGATGGATGGGATGAACCCACATGCTGGAAACAGCACTGTTCAGGGGAGACCTCTCTCTGACACAGCAAGACCCTTCTGTTCCCAGATAGCTTTACGGTTACAGTAACACCGCCATCTTATTCATTCTTATTCAGAGATAGAGCGCGAGAGATAGAGCGAGAGGGATGGAGCAAAGAGATAGAGCAAGAGCGATGGGGCAAGGGCAATAGAGCGAGAGAGCTAGAGCGAGATGGAGCTTACTCTAGGGCTGTCTATGCTCTGCTGTGACCTAGGATACCAAGCTAGTGAGCAGCCAATGCCCTCCACTGACCGCACCCACACACACGCACGCACGCACGCACGCACGCACGCACGCACGCACACACACACACACTTGCACTCGCACACACACATACACACACAAAAAACACAACCATATGACTCATATTATTACATGTTTTGTCAACTGAGACAGATGCTGGCATGCCCCTCCCAGGACCTTGTCCTCCAACACACCACACTCCCAGGTCTTAGTCATGTGTCCTCGTTTGCTCCTCTCTCCTGTTCAAATAATCCTTACCCCCTGCGGCTGAACCTGACAGGGCAAGGCTGAGTGGGTGTCTGAGAGTGATGGGTATGTGGGTGTGTGCGTGTGTGTGTGTGCAATTGTGCAAGCCGCACACATGTATAAACGCACCATTTCTTCCTCAGCGTGTTCACTTATTGAACACGGTGTGTGAATGACGAGTATTTGTAATAATGAGAAGGGGAGGGGGAGGGAAGTTATGCCAGCGACTGCGTAAGTTGACAAAACATGCAATAATATGAGTCATAAAGTTGTGTTCTTGTTTGTGCGTGTGTGTGTGTGTGTGTGTGCCTGAAGGCAACGCCTGATGAGGGAGTTTGCGTCGTGTTTGTCCGCTGGAAGGATGATGCATGTCCTCTTCCATCTGCACTGAAACACGTTCCTGAAACAAAGGGCTGGGCGGCGCTCACCTGCCGTCGCGCTCGGCGGCCCCGCCCTCGATGACGGTCTTCACGAAGATGCCCAGCTTCTCCAGCCCGGCGTCGGCGCCCACCCCCATCCCGATGATGCTGATGCCCAGGCCGTCGTCGTCTGCACACACACACACACACACACACGCACGCACGCACGCACGCACGCACAGACGCGCGGCCACAAGCAGGCAAGCAGGCAGGCACGCACGCACACAGGCATGCAGGCACGCACGCACGCACAGGCACAGGCACACACAAACAGAAATACACACACAGAGGACACAGTAAGGAAAGCTCTGCACGTCGGCATTTTCCCTGCATGAGTTTGTCGTGACATGGTTTACAATACGGTAGATAAACACACTGCTACGTTAATGCTTAACCCCAGCTTTGTGCATGAGGCGGGGTTTTAGGGTATACTCTGTTCTATTACATTTTGTACATTAAATCTCACCAATATTTTAAAACAAGAACAACAAGGAACACTCTAAAAGACAATGACAAATAGTAAACAAATCTGTTGCATAATGATGAGAATTTCAGAATATAGTTGTTGCTTCTAGTAGTTATTATTAATAGCAAACACATGGTAAATAATATAAAGAAGATATATAAAGAAATAAAATCCTCTTCATCGCAAAGGACATAGTGTACATGTTGGTGGAGACATGTGTGTGCGTGTGTGTGTGTGTGTGTGTGTGTGTGTGTGTGTGTGTGTGTGTGTGTGTGTGTGTGTGTGTGTGTGAGTGTGTGTGTGTGTGTTTGTGTGTTTGTGTGTGTGTGTGAATATGTGTGTTAATGCTAAGCTCCTGCTAGTCTGGAGGCCTCAGTCGATATTAATGTACCCCCTGTAGTCACACTAAGCTCGACAGTCAGAACTGTAAAATGGACTTCACGTCAGTGGCTCTTGCACCACCACATAGCCAAAAGGATAAATGTATTTATTGATGGAGTCGGTGGAGAGTGATGCATTACTTATTAAACAACACAGATCTTTAAACCATGTGACGCCCCCTGTCTTTCACTTCATACTGTAGCTTCTCTGTTCTATTTTACGTGAATCCTTTGTGGATGTTTTCGAGGATTACATAACGAGGAAGTGAAGGGTGGAAGCAGACAATGAGAACTCGTTCTATTTTAGGTCTGTGGTGATTTTCCAACCCCCATTAAACGCTCAAAAAACTACATTAGACTGCAAAGTGTGTGGTTGCAATTTCATGCTGTTTCATCACACACCTCACAGGCGGTTCAAAACACTAAGCTGTTCTTTCTCCTTTCAATTTGCGGTTTCATTCGGTTTCCTTTCTTTGAGCGATTCGGTAAACGATGTGGATGGTGTGATTTAAAAGGAACACACCTTTGTAATCATTCCAGAGTTCTCCAAATATTGGCATTAGGAAGATGGTTAGCTTTAGTGGACGATTATAAATATGGTCTGAGCTGTATTAACTACTGAATGAAATAATGAATAAAGTATTAACAAATTAGTGAATGACTAAGCGAATGACTATATATATATTTGCGAATACTCTAACACTCATTCATTAACAAACAAAGTAATGGATGAAACTCGTGAACCAGTGAACCAGTGAACCAGTGAATGAGTGACCATATGTCCTTGTCATGTGCCGTGCCCCACCTTTCTCCAGCTCCACGGGGAAGAGCTCCAGCTTCTCCACCCTCTTCTCCAGCTCGTACTCGGCCGACGAGGCCACGGGGTCCACCTCCTCGTTGCGCCGGTCGTAGTCCTCGTTGGCGTAGGTGTTGAACACCTGTGTACAGCGGCACAACAACGTTTACCATGACGTAACGGACACGGTACACGGTACACTGAGAGCCAGTGAACCCAAAACAACAACAATGTGCGGAGCTCCGTCGGCGCAGCGATGGATGTTGTCTGTCTGTTGATGTTGTCTACCCATCTGTCTATCCGACAGAGGGTTGAGTCTCACGGTCACAGTATGGCGCCACACGGTGTGTGGCTACATGCAGCTACGTGCAGCTCTAGCTAGGCAGGGGTCTGTTTTGATGTGTGCGTCCGGGAACGGGTTAATCTTCTCAGACATTTATTAATAATGGTGTGTGATGCATTTCATAAACAACTTTGCTCTTTATAATGCTCAAACACAAGGAAGGTGCTATAATAGTATCCCAAGGTTGTTTCTGCTCGAACGTGAGCTGAAACAGGGGGTCCACACACACTTTTAATCATGAGGAGTAGATGGGTGAGTGCATTATATGTAAGATGTTCCCATGTTTGTTTTAGCCAGCAGGGTTGTGTACAACACAATAAGATCTCTAAAACCTAGGAAACAACACTGGAGGTTGCCTTTAAGAACTCTCTGGGTTGCCCTATCGATGTTAAGGATCAATAAGGAATTAGGCCCGCGTCCCCAAACAATAACACCGCACATTTTTCAGTTCACAGCGTCAGTCCTGTGTTTCGTGAGTAGACAGCGGTGTTGTGCGGTGTGGTCACTACCAGCCACCCGTGCAGACAAAAAAACGGCAGCTTTAGAAAGACCAACAACACAAATCCATACAGCATCGTTGTGATCGCAGACAGAGATAGAGATCAACTATAGATCTCAAAACGACAACAACAACAACAACAAAAATTGGATCTTGTACTGTCCATCTCACCAGGCAAAAACAGAGGACCGTATGGTCGCTGTGGTCAGCATGGGGAGGGTTAAGGGGGGGGGGGGGGGGGGGGGGGGGGGGGGGGGGTTGAAAGAATAATATCAGCCACGTCTCTCCCCAGGCACGCCACCCTCTTGAGGGGCGGGGGGGGGGGGGGGGGGGGGGAGGGCGCTCATCCTCCTCAGGGCTCCATTGTCACTCTAAACTCCATCACATTCTGCCCCTCGCTCACCGCTGACGACATTGGGGGGCAGGGGGGAGGGGCGGGCAAGGGATGGGGGTTTGGTGGTGGTCTGGTCTGGGGGGTTGGGGGGGAGTAGAGAGGCATGTGCACACTGCATACACACACAGATACACAAGCATTGCACACACGTACACACACACGCACGAACGCACGCACGCACGCACGTGCACGCACGCACGCGCACACACACACACACACAGGACTGCTCTGCTCTTGCATCATGCAGCGCTCCGGTGTGCCAGACTCTGGCCACACCAGACCTGCATGCTGATGCAGTGCGTCTGGTGCGGCGGCGGCGGCTCGCGGGCCACGCTGTGCTGCGCAGGTGATGCGACGGGCGCATTGCTCAGCCACGCGCTACACCCCCATCCCCCCTCCCTCCCCACCCCCCCACCAGCCCATCTGTCTGCAGGTCGGTTCCTTGTATGACACGACAGTGACACAGACATGCATAGAATAACCCCCACCAGACTGAAGCAGCCTGCTCCAGACGCTCCAGCCTCCCTGGCTGTTATTCATAGACATCATTCATTACCATCCCGAGCTCAATGACATGGACCGCACGGTGGGTGTCTGCATAATGATCCTCCCCCGTACCTCCTCATATGGAGTCGCATCCTATAGTCATGAGTCAGGATTGACCGACTGACTGACTGACTGGCTGACTGGCAGGCTGCTGCTGATGTCTTGTAACCGAGCGGCCTTTACTTTGCTGCCTGCGAGCCCATCTGTGAGCCCCCCCCCCCCCCCCCCCTCATGTTTAGCTGGATGTCTGTAGAGAGAGTGGTCAGGTGACAGCTCGGCTGACTGGCAGGCAGTGGGAGGGGACAGGCAGGGGGAGAGAGGTGCTAGCAAAACAAAGCATCCAGAGGTGTACCACACGTACGGAATGGATTGCAAAGTGTCGTACAGTATGAAAGTACAGTACACGGATGCACTGCGTCCGCGTAGCTTCTCTTCATAAGTAGTCAAATACACCAGCGTGCACACCTCGGGTTTAAGTCTCTGCAAAAAATGTTTGCAGAGTTAAATTTAGTATTTAGCCTGAGGGAGAGCCTCCCCTCATAGATACACAAGGCCTGGCCTCGTTTGTGTACTCTCTATGTCCCATGACAAATAAAGTCATGTGTGCTGCACCACGATAACCTTCCTCCCCCCACTGTAACCCACACCGGATACTACTGGAGGAAATCCAATCTATACGTGATGTAGACAATGAGGCCGGGGTAGCCTGAGGCCAAATAGAAAGGTATTAAGAACCGATATTTTGATATGTTTAGGGCAGCCAACAACAAAATGGGTCAAAGGCCAGCATATACGTTTTAAACAAGTTATGGTTAAGATTCATTTATAGAATTAGAGTGTGATTGTATATATTGAGAATTAATTAGACATGATGCTTTTTGGTCTTTAATCGGTAGAAACACATAGTAAACTATCCTGTCTACAATATATAGCCGCAATCAATAATAGTAATAAACCCAATGACACCGTAGCATTGGACGGCATCGTTCCTCGGTCCTGTGTCCGCTTCGTCCTTGACCGATCTCATCATCAACAATCATTCAAAGCCATCTAATAACCAACGCTGGCATGTTTTTACGTCTCTCTGTTCAGTTTGCTGGACTGGTCACAGGTAGAGACATTTATACATGAAAAACGATGTTAAGCATGAAGAGAAGGGCTGTATGGCACTCTGGCAGTCAATCCAGCCCTACATCGGTGACCCACTATGAACCTGGGTATGGGACAGTGGGACACATCCACCACCCAACATCATCAGCTGATCAGCAGAGGTAAAAAACACGATAGTGTTCCGCCATGTATCAAGTGGGTGCTGACGGACACACATGTACTCAGACAGTTACTGCAGTAAACTGCTCAAGTCTGACACACCCAAAGAGGGACACAGAGCGAGAGAGAGAGAGAGAGAGAGAGAGAGAGAGAGAGAGAGAGAGAGAGAGAGAGAGAGAGAGAGAGAGAGGGAGAGAGGAGGGAGAGAGAGAGAGAGAGAGAGAGAGAGAGAGAGAGAGAGAGAGAGAGAGAGAGAGACACACACACACACCAACACCCGCACACCATACACTTGCACACTGTCAACAAATGCTAAGACCAGCACTCTGGGCGGTCCTGAATGTCCAAGGCCATTGGCAGCCACTCCACACCGTAATGGCTTCTCTCAGCCTCTCCCTAACAACTAGCTGCACGAGTACATTAGCATGTGCACCCTGTTCTGGGACACAGCGAGAGAGAGAGAGAGAGAGAGAGACATAGACAGAGGATGAAAGAGAGAGAGATGGAGAGAGGGATGGAGATAAAAGGAAAATGAGTGTGGTAGAAAGGTGGAGGGCGATGACACAAATGCATTAAAGCAGGAGATTGAATAAAAAGGGAGATGAAGGAGGTGGAGGTGGTCATGGAGAGATAAGAAAGGGCAGGGAGCGTAGACACCCAGTGGAAGAGGGAGGGAGGGGGTAGAGAGAGAGAGAGAGAGAGAGAGAGAAGGAGGGCAAGCGAGGCAGCACACAAAGCGACACTGGAACAGTATGCGGCTGCAATTGGGAATAAAAAAAAGAAAAGGAAAGGAGAAATGAGAGTGTGTCAGAGAAAATGGAGAACAGGAGAGACAGACAGACAGACAGACAGACAGACAGACAGACAGACAGACAGACAGACAGACAGACAGACAGACAGATAGACAGACAGACGGTACATCTCTCTCTCTAGACAGGCAACCAGAGGACGCCACATTGCGTGATGATCAGAGGTTCAACCTTGCGATCGTGGATTGGGGGAGAGAGAGCTCCAGCTCAGAGCTCCAGGGGGGGTTGGGCTGCACCACCAGACCCTGACCCTGACAGTAATGGGCCATCACCTGATCGGGGGTTGACCCATGAATGCACCCACCGGAGCACAGCGTCACACACTCCATCAAAACGCAACACGTGCTCTCAGAACCGTAACCATGAATCACGGCGGTCCATCTGACCGCTTTTCGTTTAAACGAGCGCTGCAATTTGAGAATAAAACCCAATGCAACATACATGTGGACGGCGGTGTCACGTTAAAATTTTACCGGGGGCGAAAATTGTACCGGCCTACGTCATCGTTTGTTTACATCCTGACAACCTGCCCGGCAACAGACGACGCGATGCAGAAAACATGTTTCCAAACGACGAAATAACATAATACAGATAGCGGATCGCTATCTGTATTATGATAGATAGCGATAACACTTGTTTTTACTTTATATTTGTATTGTATTTAATTGTTTAATCTAAACAATAAAAAAATTTGCCCGCAAAACGGGCGATCGCGTCAAATGACAAATGTTTTGCCCGCGAAACGGGCGATCGCGTCAAATGACGTAGGAGGGTTCTTGAAACATAATACAGATAACAGATCGCTAGATAACACTTGTTTTTACTTTATATTTGTATTGTATTGAATTGTTTAATCGAATTTAGCTAGTAAACTGAGTGTTTTAAGCAGGTTTCATAGTCTAGAATGTTCAAGAACCTTCCTACGTGATTTGACGCGTCATTTGACGCGATCGCCCGTTTTGCGGGCAAATTTTTTTATTGTTTCGATTAAAAAATTAAATACAATACAAATATAAAGTAAAAACAAGTGTTATCGCTATCTATCATAATACAGATAGCGATCCGCTATCTGTATTATGTTATTTCGTCGTTTGGAAACATGTTTTCTGCATCGCGTCGTCTGTTGCCGGGCAGGTTGTCAGGTTGTCAGGATGTAAACAAACGATGACGTAGGCCGGTACAATTTTCGCCCCCGGTACAATTTTAACATGACAGGGGCACAACGACGTTTACCATGACGCAACGGACACGGTACACGGTAAACTGAGAGCCAGTATACCCAAAACGACAACAAGGTGTGGAGCTCCGTCGGTGCAGCGATGGATGTTGTCTGTCTGTTGATGTTGTCTAACCATCTGTCTATCCGACAGAGGGTTGAGTTTTACGGTCAACATCCGATGACATAAGATGCAGGGCCATCTAACTGAATAGCTCTCTTGATGTGATTTATCGACTGGGGTGCTGGACCAAGCATGCTCAATCCAGGCCGTCAGAAAGCTCTGGCAGTGTAGGGGGAATCACATCCTATTCATTAGGAAGAGTGTAAACGAGGGTTAGAGCACACACACGCAAGCACACAGGGACACAAACACACACACACACACACACACACACACACACACACACACACACACACACACACACACACACACACACATTGCAGCCTGTATTTCGGTAGTATTTCGATACCAACTTCACCACTTTCCACTACAACGCACACAAACAAACACACACACACACACACACACACACACACACACACACACACACACACACACACACACACACACATGCACCAAAACACACAAACACACACATACATGTGCAAACACAAACACACAAGCACAGACTTAATCAGGGCATCGAATGACTTTCTCTCCCTATCTCTCTCTCTGGCTTTCTTTGGCTCCCAGTCTGTATCTCTGTCTTTCCGTCTCTAGGGATATCCATCATTTATCTGTGTGGGGGGGGAAGGGGAGTTCATCATTGTTGACTAAATACTGCATGCATTTGGGTTTACTATTTTTGGCAGCGGTCAAAAAACCCAACCCACGCTTTGTCTTTTAGAGGAAGCGGCTGCTGGATCGGCAGACAGGGTGCATAATTTGTTGTCACTTCCTGTATTCGGAGAACGGGCATTGGGTTTTGCGTTGTGACAGACGGAGACGTCTGGAGACAAGGAGAGACCCTTAGGTTCTCAACCAAGCATGGCCAACTATTGCTGCTGCTGCTGCTGCTGCTAGGGTAAGAAAGGCTTCACCGGGATCAAGTGAAGCCTCATTTGCGTACTGCTCGTCTCGCTCTCTCTCTCTCTCAGCGTTTGCTTACTGTAGCGCACCCGGCTGGGGGGCGCTGGGTGTCTGTGGTACCGCGGAGAGGAGCAGCAGAGGACACAACGTGGAGAGAGCAGCAGAGAGGGCGAACGAGGTTGTAATGAGCAGGGTGATAAAATAGAGAGTAAATTAAAGAGAGCGAGAGGGAGACCGAGAGAGAGGGAGAGAGGTTGGCATTAAAGCAGGGTGCGGGAGAGGTAACAACCTTGTAGAGAAAGGCTGAATCACACACACACAAATACACACACACACACACACACACACACTCACCAACACACAAACACAGACACACACACCACTCAACCAGAGAAACTGGGGCTATGGCAAGCGCAGTCAACAGCCAATACGATCACATTAAATAGAGAAATTACTGTTGGGGGGCATAGACAGCGGGTTTGGAGTAGAGGGGGCAAATTGGCCAGGCTGGCCCAGCCCGTGTGCAGCCACCCACCACTGATGACATTAAGAATAGGACCTGCGACGTCGCAGAGACCACCGCCGTTCAGACGGAGATGGATTGCCCACCCCTGTGGCACAAGCCCAGCTAAGCCAGCAGTGGATTTAACAGAGCCTGGCACACAAACACACACACACACCACACGTGTGTGCGCAAACACACACACACACACACACACACACACACACACACACACACACACACACACACACACACACACACACACACACACACACACACACACACACACTCACAGCCGTCGTGGTGGCAAGAGACATTGGTCGTCATGGCAGCCAGAGACATTGTGTTGTTATGGCGCCAGAGACATTGCTCACCATGGCGGCCAGAGAGGTTGAGTTGCCATGGCGGTCAGAGGTGATTGCCATGGCAGCCGACCGACACGGTGCGAGCTGAAGTGGGAGAGGTCTGGTTGCTCATTTGATGAGAAAGTTCCTGGTGCTGGGAAGGAAATATATGAAACCCTGTGTATGATGGCTGAATATGAGCGGAGTGACGCTTAGAAATACAAACAAGAAGACAAGGTGAAAAAAGGACTCTCGTTCCTCATTTCAGACAGGATGGCCAGGAGGACATTCACATAATTTGAGATATATAAGATACATTGAGAATCTAATAAGTGTTATGGCCTAGGGGAACCAGCCAGTAGCATGGAAGTTGTCCCCTCCCTACTCAGATTGCCACAAAAACCATCCAATCTGGTTTTGAACGCAGAAGTAATTTATTTTACATTAAACTGAACAAAACGTAGGAAGACAAAACTCACATGAACACGCAACACTTTTGAGTGAGAAGGAACAGGCCAGAAAGGTGTGGCACACTATTGATTTTTAAACCACCATGCAAGATGTTCTGCCACCTGGCAAGGCCATCAATTGGGTCACACCCATACATTAAGCAAGCACACAAATTAACTCATCATCCAATCAACTCAAACAAACAGGCAAGGAAATATGAACACAGGGAGGGACATTAACACAAACATCTATGACCATTACTACAGAAACGTAGAGAAAACAAGGGTGAAATCAGGGATCGTATTGTTCAGTGATGTATGTACTATATACAGTATGCATAAGCTAGACTTGTAAAAGTAAAGAAATATAATTCAATAACGGTGTGTGATGCATTTCATATACAACTTCGGTCTTTATAATGCTCAAACACAAGTTTGAGCATTATAATTCAAAGTTTAACCATTCTATCTTCAAAAAAAATGTAACAGAAATTGGTCTTGTTGGTGGGAAGGCGTAGGATGATGCGAAATAAAAGAATTGGAGATAATTCCCGTCCTTTTTACTCTCTACTCCAAAAATGTAAGGAGTAGAAAGTACCGATATTTGTGTTTAAATGTAGGGAGTAAAAGTTAAAGGCTGTCAGAAAAAATGATAATCAATTAAGTACAGATACCAGTAAAATAAACTCAAGGACAGTAACAAAGTATTCATGCTTCCATACTCCCGTCTCTGAATATAACGTTGTGTGAAAACCGTCCCAACAGTATCTGGCAGGAGACAGTAAGTGCCCGGACCACCATGAACAAGACCCATTGGTTAGCCCGAAATAGAGAGAACAACTGGGAATACGGGAAGTGAAAGCAGGAAGCTCCCCCAGCGAAAAACAGAGATGGAGCCAAGAGTTGCTAAACCAATGTAACTCAAGGACAACCACCCGTGGCTCCTATTGTGTCAGGGCCACAGTAGGGGAGGTTGGATTTGGAAATGAGGATTCAAACTGGTTATGCTGACGGCTGTGTCTTGCATGCGAATCACTCTTTAATGCTCAGTGACTTTGCTTCATAATTCAACAGGCTGTTGGGACGGTGATACAGTGTGGAGAGCAGCGTTATGAGGTGCCACATTCTGTGGTTCTAATCGACTCTCTGCGTAGTGTAACGATAACAGCATTGGAAGACTGTGTGCCCCACACACAGACTGTGTGCACTGTGGCCCCAAATCAATGAAAGAGTGTGTCTGTAGTTTCAACATCGGATGGAAGATATCTTTACCAACTGCCATTTGTGTACATAATATGTACAATAATGTTTAACTCAGGACAATATTTTCCCTGAACAAAGATACAACAATGACCTGTCCAGCAACTGAAAGCCTTGTTCTGTAAAAATCCATTCGAAAAAACACTCCAGGAATATAACACACGTCCAATTGTCAGTCCAACAACTGTTTCTAGTTGTAGAATGGAGTTACACAAGACAAATATCCCCACATTGTGAGCCTTTCACCACTACCATAGAGTTGAAATCCATTTGGTATACTTCTGGCAATATTATGAGTCAGCCAAAAGGCTATTAGGAATAGGGGCGAAAAGAATTATTCATCTGAGCATGCAATTTGTTGCTTCCACAATACTTGTATCACCAGGTTGACAAAAAAGCATATATATTTGTTTTTATGGCATGAAGCGTCAGTTACCTTAGTGGAAGCAAATAATGGTACCATCCTACAGAGGTCGCTATAATGTAATCACCTGTTCTGTACGTTAATTAAAAAACACTGACGGGCTTCTAGAGCTCGAACCCAAACATTAAACCTATGCGTTGACCTGAACTAAAGATAAAATCGCACAAAGAAATCGTAATATCATATCGCAATATTTACAGAATTTTAACATGACACAATCTAGGTACATATTGCATCAGCGCTCCAAAGCTGTAGCAATCATCTCGAGAGGTCCCTGTTGATATGCTGTGCGTGAGGGGGGGGTTTCTAGTAATGAAGTTCGAGACAAGCGTGCAAACGGGTCACAAAGGCGACGGATGACGACAACGCTGGCCACTGTTTTGGTGGCCAACTGGCCGTACTGGGACACCACTAGACCTGTCTCGCCTTTCACGGGCGCATTAAAAATAAATCCCCCTGAGAGGATCGCATGTCAGAGAAACAGAAAACAAAAACATCGATGCATTAATGATGAAGAGACTCAAAACCAAGCTCTGTCACACACACACACACACACACACACACACACACACACACACACACACATACATACACATACATCACACCCACACACACACACACACAGACACGCAGCACGGATGTCCTCAACGCTGGCAATCAGGCGATAGTTGACTTTGTTGCGTTCTGGAGTACCATGGCGAAATAGGGTTTGGGATCTGGGGGACAGCGCTGGATATTGCCGTTAGACAGTAGTCAATTTGTAAAATAGGATGACGCCATCCTTTGAGTCAGGCTGCCTAATATATATATGATCCAAATAAAAACAGATAGATAATATTTGTGTAATGTTTTAGCCCCTGCTCCCAACACTGAATCCACCGATTATCTTTTCCCAGGTAAAACATTGGTGGTTTTACAAAACGTGTCGGTGGGCTCAATTACAAAGTAGCTTCTTTATTAATGTCCTCATCAAACTCTGTTCTCCTCTCTCCAATTAGGAGAGGCCAGGGAAACCATAATGAGGAAACGGACGGCTTCTCAGAGAATGGCTTCACTGAGCAGACACATGAACACTCACACACATCAACACACACACACACACACACACACACACACACACACAAAAGAAGAGGAAGGAGGAGGAAAACAGTGGAAACAGGGGGCGGCGTCAAAGGCTGAGAGAGAAAGGAAAGAGAGAGAGAGAGAGAGAGAGAGAGAGAGAGAGAGAGAGAGAGAGAGAGAGAGAGAGAGAGAGAGAGAGAGAGAGAGAGAGAGAGGGGGAGGGAGAGAGAGAGAGAGAGGGGGAGGGAGAGAGAGAGAGAGAGAGAGAGCTTGAGGTTGGGCTGTGAAGATGTATGGATCTAGGAAAATGGTGTGATGTTCAAGAGACACCTTTTACCAGCTGTAATTCTGTTTGGCAAGTTGAGACTGCTCACCAAAGAAACGCCCATGAATACTTTTAGTAATGTCCTAATGTACTGCAACATCATTTAGAGCCAAATGGAGTTTAATATCGGGATCTTTTCATATTTGACCAGATCAAAGATAGAACTGCCAATAATACATGTTGTAACGAGGTGAATGAACGCCATGAAGTGTTACATCTTCAAAACTAGGATTTTCATATATGAAACTTTCAGTGACAAATATATAGACGGGACCTTCTGCCAACATGTGTGGGAACATCATACCCTGGCTCCTAAACCGCATTCAGTAGTCAGAAGAACGGACTGCACCCAAATACAATAATCCCTTCGAGTCCGTCTGCAAAGTTCCTGGCTATGCACCATCTAATCTGAGCAAAATATAACGTTAAAAGATGCCACCGATTAAGTCTATTTATTTTTTTTGTCCTTACATGGAACAGACGTTTCCATTAAGGAAGCAAGACATAAGCAATGTTGGCAAATTTGAGATAGCATAGATAAGATAGTGGCTTTATATCCTCACAAGAAGAGCTGCTGTCATTTATTAAAACCCAAATGAATACCCACGTCTTCCATATATGTGAAGACGTGGGATGAAGTGATCGCACAGTTCTTTATTTAGATGAGGATTGGATGATTTGGGTCAGATTTACAATGAGTCCCTACACGTGTTGCTTTTGGCCCACTAATCTGCAGAGATGCGGAAATCTGAGTTTCAGCCAATGTTCCAATAACGACCTCACATCCTCTTATGATAAACTTACATCCTTTGATTACTAGGAGCTAAACCACCAAGACCTAGAGGGTCCTTCACTCAAAAGTCCTATAGAATTCAAGTTTATGTATGTCTTTACGTTTTAGTGCCGATATTTAATTCTAAAGTCGTAAATCATAAGGACAATACATAATCCAGATAACGTCTTGAACCAGAGGAAGAATCCCACAAACGTGTTTGTCTAAAGCCCCATGAGCACAGAACGGAACAGTACAATTTAAATAGATTCAAACTCAAAAACTCTCGGTAATGTAGTCTGCTCTCTGCTGATTGTAAACGGACAAAACCTGTAAAAATTGTGATAATACCGCATATATCCAGACATAGACATACAATATTGAGAGTTGATAGAGAGTGTTCACAGAGATCTTGATATCGGTCAACACTCACATGTACAAAAATCACGATGTGCTACCTCTAAAGGCATTCACTCCATACAGAGAGCCTGAATGACTTTCATGGTTTGGAGCCCTGACATTAAAATAAGTTCCGAAAGACGAACAGCAGAGATCCTGTTGCAGCCTCTCGTGTCAAAGCCCTCGGGGCGTCACAGCTCCATATCAGAAGGACATTTTGTAACCACGGGCAGTGCATTTTACTCGTGCTATTACTAAGTATAAAGTCTCACAAGACCCAGAGTCATATGAGGAGCCTGAGAGGAGACGCCTGGGATGGCAGGTGATCATCTGAGCAGCTGGGGCCTACTGCGATCCACTTCAGACACAATGAACCTGCACTCTGCCCGGGCCAGGATCAAGTGTAAACGACGGTGCACAACAGGTCATGAATAACAACGCTGCAGACAGCAATGAAGGAGGGTTTGAGGGGGTTGGCACGTTGCTTGGTTGAACAAGGAAACTGATACACTTTCCATAGGTCAGCGGTTCCAGACAGCGAGGCTACCTCAACCCATAGGACGGGTGTTGTGATTCTGATTCTACTCCTACTAGTCCTATTACAAATAATAATATGGTATTAATAATGCATTAATAGAGTATTCAGAAATAGCATACGTTTTGTTACTGTAGAAAGTTAAATGAACAGATGGGATGTACCACAGCGATGTGCTTCATCGTGTGGCCGGTGACCACTGGCCGAGTGGCCGTGGATCAGGGGGAACCAGAACACGACGCCCACAGCAGGGACGCCGACATCTGGCCGTGTGCCACTAAGATCTCTAAATTAATTACGCTTTCAAAGCCGTATGTTGATATGATTTTATCGGCTTTACGGGAGCCACGCAGAGAAATATTACACTAAGAGGAATAGGGGAGGGGGTGGGGAGAGGAGGAGGGAGGAGGGCGGGGGGGAGTCAAGTTAAGTCAAAGATTAGCGGGGGGTCAAGTCAGTCCCGTGCGCGGTCAGCTCGCAGAAAGAGAGAGGAAGGGCTTTGTCTGTTTCAGCAGAGGCCAAACAAAAGACAGGCTGCTGGTTGTTAGCCCACGTGGCGACAGAGGGCGTGTGCTGCAGGCAGGTGGGAGGGACGTATGTAATGTGGAACCATGGACGTGGGCCTGCATTTAAATGAGCGTGCGTGCGTGTGAACGTGTGTGTGTGTGTGTGTGTGTGCGTGTGAGCACATGGTTGTGTGTGTCCTTGTATAAGGAGATGCTGCGTAGGGGTAAAGCAGCCTCTTTTGAATTTCATTTCCATATGATTAATGGGCATCATGTTTTTTTTGGAGAGAACACAGAAGACTGCATACCCACTACCCAGTATTCTCCACCCCCCCCCCTGGAAACGACAACAGACAAAAGAGGGAGGAGCCAGCATCCACCAGCCTGACCGACCTATAATTGGACCACAAGCGGTGTGCTCCACTGTGTTCCATATTCACATAATGAGAGTGTTAGCACTCAGACTCTCTTAGCCTAGTAGACAAGCCCCATTCTGCACAAAGGCTTAACCGCGTTCAAACGTTGTTGTTGAAAACATAAAAAAGGTACAGAATTCAGGGTGTAGCTATAGATCATCCTTAAAAAATGCCGGTATTGTTGCAATTAGTGACGCTAGAGGTTGTTATTTGATGGATAAAGTGTGATATTGTGTGTGTGTATCTGTGTGTGTGTGTGTGTGTGTGTGTGTGTGTGTGTGTGTGTGTGTGTGTGTGTGTGTGCGTGTGTGTGTGTGTGTGTGTGTGTGTGTGTGTGTGTGTGTGTGTGTGTGTGAGAGAGTGTTTGTGGGTGTGTACCAATGTTATTGCTTAAATTGCGCGACGACGGGTATATTTGTTTCTCTAAACAATCCATGCATAGATCGTGTTAGAGAGAGTGAAACAGAGGGGAAAAGCGAAAGAGAGAAATGAGAATAGGAAGAGGAAGAAAGCAAAAGAGAGAGAGAAAGACACCCATAACCAAAGACGTAAACATAGTTTCCACTGGGAGATTAGCGAGCTAGCTTGTCATATTTACTTCTGAATAACTGGGCTAATTGTTCTGTTTCAATACAGCATGCTAAGAGGATTGATCCCTAACCCGTGGCATGCTTGTCAGAACTTAATCCATCGCATAACACTTCATGTCTACTGCCATGTCTGGGGTTAGCACAGACACATAAGCACATACACATGCATACCAACATCAAGTATATGTTGAGGAAGTTAAGCTTAGTTATTCCAAACCAAGGTAGATCGTGCAATGGATTACATAATGGGTCTTTAATCCCCAGACATGTCCCGCAGCTCTAAACCCTATTGTGAAACGAATGACCTCCAACAAAACACATAATATTCTGGGGGGGGATTCACCAGGACATCATGGCTGCATTGTTATCATTAACAATGGTTCTCTTGAGAGAGGCCGTCTAAATACTGCAATTATTTGGTCTTTATCTAGGGAAATATCCATGGAGATGGAGGTTTAAATTGTGTTTTAGCTATATCAAATCAACACAAGACACAACTATTATTCTAAGAGTATAATTTGTCGATATATATGCTAAATTTGTTGGCATGATCTAAGCTCAAATCATCAGATTGTATAAACCCATGTTTCTATCGCTGCACAAGTATAGTGAGTGATGGCAGAACGGGATCATCACATGTTGGTATTGTGAAAAGTGCGTGGGGTGCAGAGTCTTCGTGACTCATGCACACATGCACAGATGTTCTTCCAATTCACGTGCCAGTTTTCCAGAGGGCAATGTAGTGACCTCAAGCTCTGCCTCAAACTCGCACAATAAAAGCCCCTCTGCTTCAGCAGCAAGATAAGACAGGTGGCTCAAGTGTTAGCTGCTTGTCTTATCAGAGCATGGTTGGTAAGCATGCTAACACTAGCTAACTAGTTCACGGGTTAAGGAGTACTTTTCTTTACGTAACATTTCCGCAAGCTTATAGTCATTGGAAGATGATGGTTGTTTTTGTACTCTTTATGTTGACTATAAGGAACAGGTTCAGCCAAGATTATTGTATCTTGTTCCTCATACTCTCTCAAAGGGACTTTAGTCAGTGTGTCATCTGCCCTCGGTTACACAACTCACCGTCATAGGAGCCGTGCTGAAGCAGATCTTCCTCTTCGGAGGGACGTCTTCCTGGTTTTCTTCCGGCAGACCGGGGATCTCCGTGAGCTCAGCACCCGGGTCGTAGACGGTGTCGTCGTCGTCTCCGTAGAAGTCGTCCTCTGGGTCCGTGCAGCTCTCCCCCCAGCCCTGGTAGCAGGCGTCTCCGTCTGCGTTAAAAATGATACGCTCGTTCCCCGCGTAGTCCTCGTCGCGGCCGTCCGCTGGCTCTTTGCCGCTGTCTCGAACCTTCTCTCCTCCGGGAGCGTCCGGGCCGTCCTTCAACGGGGCCCCAGAGTCTCGGCTGTCCTCTGCGTCAAGCGCATTCGCTAAAGAATTGGACAGGATGTCTTCCTCCAGGTTTTTCCTTCCGGAATCTTTGTCCTCCTCACCGCACGATCCGTTGACCTGACCTCCGTTGGTCTGTGCGGCCGACACGCCTCGCCCTCTGTCGCCGGGGCCGTCTGCAGCCTGGCCGAGCGTGTCCGACCTCTGCGGGGAGCCTGTTACGGGCTCCGCCTGAGGACTCGGGCAGAGGAGGTCCTCGGCGGACGCGGACGCGGGGAGCTTGCCCCCTTTCCGGTTACGACGGGAACCGCGGACGGGGGACTGGCGGGAGTCGTCCTCGCTGAGGTCCCCTCCGTGGCCCCGGTGGTTCCCGTCCGGGGAGTAGAGGGCCCGCCTGCTGACGCCTCTGTGGTGCGCGCCCTGTCGGTCCGACTGTTGGTCTGCGTTCTCAAAGACGGCGCTGAGCTGGCTGACGGTGGGCGAGGACGCCTCCGCCCGGGAGCACAGGGAGTCCAACGAGTCCGTACTGCCTCGGTTTGATCTGCTGCCCCGCCAGTCGTCCAGGTGCTCGTGGGACCCCCTCTTGTCCCGCCCGTGGGGGTAGACGGGCGATTGCGACTGGTCGCGGGACTGCTGCTCGAACCGCATCCTGGTCTCGGAGAACTTGGCTCCCGCGGCGCCGATCCGCTCGGCCGACAGCGAGTGCTGGAGCTTCAGCACCAAGCCGTCGGCCTTGTTGACGGAGTTGCCGGGCTGGGCCGTCTTCTGGGGAGAGAGCTCGTCCCGGGTCTTAGCCCCGGGGGGCTCGGTGCCCATCTGCATGAACATGTCCTTGATGCGGCTGACGTGGGCGCCGTACTGGCGGCCCCGGGGTTGCTTGGGCCGCTCGGGGCCCTTGGGCTTGGAGCCGCCATCAATGAGGGGCTGGTCGAAGGCCTTCTTAAGGGCCTGGAACTCGGCGCGGTAGGCGTTGCGATGGGGAGAGGCACTCCGCAGGGTGGTCCTCTCCCCGGAAGCCTCTGTCTTCAGCATGATGTCGCCTTGAGAGCCAGAGGGGATTTCAACATAGCAGTGGCCTGATTAGAACATGGAAGTAAGTTGTCTGGCGTGACCTACTGCGGTACTGGCAAATCTAATCCCAGTGGCACTCGGCTTCCATTGGGTCCCGTTCAATCCTGAGGGAAATAAAGAGAGATGTTAGCGAGATGCAGTGCAGATAAAAGAAACTGTATGCAAAAAACATGGTAATAAGGAACTGTCGTTAGACTCTCCTCGTGTTGGAGAGAGCCACTTAAAAATATAGAAACGGAAAGGTAAAAGCAACTCTCACTGCAAAGGCCAAACTGTGATTATTACACAGATACAAATTCCAAAAGAAAGACACAATCATTATGGATCAGTGAACGCTTTAAGAAGGCAAGTACTAAATTATATCAAGCCTTGGTCTGAAGCTCTCTCTGATGAGGTCCCGTTAGCAGGTGTTGTTCTTGTTCACGTCAATAATCAATACTGCTTTAATAAATGAATGAAGGGAGCGTCCTGCTGTTTTGTCATTTTCCAGATCTAAGGCTGGATTGAAAACACAGCATAATCCTTAGATGTTGTCCTGTGGAAGTTCACTGTTGGCCAATAAACATCCTTCCTATTATTGACCAATGGATTTTCCCAGAGGTGTAATAGCATACCTCTTTCTTCAGGTGTGGTAATGACCAATGACCCTACCCTACTTTCATTAATATTTCTGTATACATAAGGAGATGAGCTTTTGCCCTCCATCACCAAAACAAACCAGTCGCCCCCCCCCCCCCCCCCCCCCCATAAGCGTCAGAACAAACGCAACCAGAGCTAATGCCACAAGCATGTTGTACTTGTTATTAAAATGGTAAAAAGAATCAAATGAACATTCATGAAAAAAGTTAATAAGAGCAACTTGTTTTTATGCATGTTGATATCATAATAGGCGAAGATTGGTTATGATTCGCAAGTTAAGCTATAATGCATCAATAAACAATATACACCCCAACAGTCTACAGGCCTGGATAGGTTTTGGTGAAACCATTGATGAGTGCAGCAGAAACACAGCAGCATCAGTTGCACATAGGCTGGGGTGGCTCTCCGTTATCACCGCTAAATAAGTTGGAACGATAAAGGGAGGCGAAATCCATGGAGATGAATCTATGCATCAATATTTACTTAATGGTTCGTGTTCTTTGGGTGAACAATGCATGCCCAGTAACAACTTTAAGAAGAGAGGAATAACACGGAAGGTTTAAATGAGTGAAAGCAGCCTCGGAACAGATTATAAGGAGAGCCGCACATCCAACCACAGCGCATATTATTGTCATGAGGAGCTCAGGTTGTTTTCCTCAGTGAACAACACTAAGCCATATTCCGTTGAATGCGACGTCGCCTTCTATCACAGCAAAATACCAAATGACAGCGCTTTCTCTTATATTAGGGGGGAAATGCATAAGTTTCTAAAATCATTCACAATGATGCTGCTACAATGTATAAAAACGATTGACTTACATGTATTGCTGCAGCTTCGTGGTGCGAATAAACAAACACACAGTAGTCCACTGAAATGCATGCATACTTAAGTCCTAGATGGATTTGACAATGATATCCCATCCCAGGATGGTAAACAGCCCAGACCAGAGTCGCCCTTTCTAAACATCTTGACACACTAGCCAGGGTCTGCCCATGGTCTGCCCCGCTACAGCGCCATTGCAGGCAACGGGTGATGCTGCCAATGAATCGCACAAAAGGGGGGGTCGGGGGTATTTGGCAGCTCCTCCTATGAGGTGATGCACTAAAGCGCGATTTCCGTGAGCACACTATTGAACATAAGCCCACTATAGAATAGAGTTAACAAAAGTGATTTTTATTACATCCGATTATTTTCGAAAATATTACTGATGTGACAGGTGTTGAGTCTTACTGCGGCAATGGTTTGGTCCAATAATCTGCGCTCGGAAGGGAAGGGGAGGGGGGGTTCCAGCGAGCTGCAGTGACAGAAATACCAGCACACAATAACTTCACTGGGTCTCTCATGTATTGACGAGGAATACAGAATGCAAGCATATGTTTATCCAATGAATACCGATACATTATGACAAGATCAAAATGAAGCATAATACAGGGGTTGTAGTTATTACGCATGTGCGCATACCAATACGCGCGCACGCAGGCTCGCATTCAAACTCACACCTTATATTGATTGACAAATCATAATCTTATGTAAGCAAAATGCCCAAATCAGGACGCTGAATATGTGTGAAGCTTTCCTGAAAGTCATTTTCAGTTGTTCTATCTGCTATTTGATTATCAATGCAAGATATAGATTGCTCGATATGCCTACAGGCACACTCTCAATGATTTGAGCAACATAGGCTACATTGGAAAATATGAATACACATTTTGTATTTCCAAAGTGTAAGTGCTTTATAGATTCAAATCATTAGCAAACAAGAAATTTAACATTTGACACTTGAGTGTTTCATTGTGTTAGATCAAGAACTTTATTCTTTGAACCTGGGTCGAATGGTGCATGAAAGACTTCTATTAAAATGCTGTCTCCCTGATGTTTTCTACTTCTCTGGCATCTATGGTCTGCTTTTACTGATAAAAGCAAGGTATCCGTCAGATTGTGGCACTATAACAGATGGAGCCGGATGGCTAAACAATCCAGAAATACAATCTCAATCATTTACAAGAGCTATTCACTCTTCTGTCTGGCAGGGCCATAATTGCCTTAATTTAGCCTGAGTCCACTATTAGAAACATTCAACAGCATTTATTATATGAGGCAGAACTTGTTTTAAATAATTGTGTGGTCATTTTCCCCTTCGAAGTAAAGATTGGGACTAAAACAAATCTATAGTGCCATGTACACATTTTATGTCATGCCATTCCTTTTTATGTGTTTCTGAATGCAAAGGCAAGACACATGCACACATACACAAAAATGCACACGCGCACACGCAAACACACACAGATGAATACACGCAAGCACACTTTTTACTCAATCCTAAACACCAGCCATCTCAAGACGTTGCTAAGCAACCTAAAAATAATCTTCTGGGGATAAATAAATGGGAGGGTGAGAGAACAGACCAGCCACACATTGCAGAGCATCCAGAACAAACAGTGCTGTTTATCATACGATATTAAGCAGCAAATTGCTATGGAGTGCGTGTGTGAGTTGTTGTTGTGAAACCATTGCTCGGGGTGCGTTGATTTAGATTCAGATAAAAGTGCTTTGCTTTGGATCAGCAGATCCCTGACGTTTAGTATGGGGAAAAAGGCAAGAAGCTTGCCATTTTCTGTCCTTAGGACTTAGGAGCCATGCAGGACAAGACCTGCTAAGGTTGTCCCAACATGGAACCTTTTTCAGAAGATGTTGCTGCTGCTATTTTAACAGCTGTTCTGATAGTGTCCTGGTGATGAGGTTGAGTGTGTGTGTGTGTGTGTGTGTGTGTGTGTGTGTGTGTGTGTGTGTGTGTGTGTGTGTGTGTGTGTGTGTGTGTGTGTGTGTGTGTGTGTGTGTGTGTGTGTGTGTGTGTGTGTGTGTGTGTAGGACTCATGAGACGTGTGTTTGCCTGTTCAATTGTTTAACCTCATAGCCCACAATACGTATAAGCCCTTGCTGGACCTTTAAGCAATTAGCATGGGTAATATATTTTTTAAATGATGAAATACTACAGGAAAATAAATACTTAACGGTCTTGCATAAATTGAATGCTGTAAATACATTTCAAATCTGAACTGGAAATCATCGTTATTTTCCCTGCCAGATGTTTCCAACGTTCCCATCCCAACCAATGAAACTCTTGGTCGCTCCCCGGCGCAGGGAAGAAAGGAGGCGGGGGAAGGAGCATGGAAAAGGGATGCTTGTTATGGCTGTCAAAGCAGCACTGACGGTTAGGAAAACGACCCTTTTCATGTCACATTGACAGGAATTCTATGCAACATGTTCGCCTCTGCAATTTCCATATGGATGGCTATAGGTACGTTTCGGTTGATTGTCTGACTATGTGTTTTAATGTACGTTTTTTGCCCGTTTAATGGGGTATCTCATTGATGGCATGCTAGTTAGCTAGCTGCCCACTGCCCAGTGCTGTGGTTCTGCACTGTTCAGCCCAGTTTTTCCGAACAGAGGGAGTAATGGAAAAAATGGCTAACGACAGGCAGATGTACCGTTATTTGTGGGGAAAAAACAGGGAAACACCTAGACATTCTGCCATGAATCCCCGAATTAGTCGAAAGAGACGCTAAATAAAATATGTTTTATGGGGAAGTCAATCATAACCTTAGAATATGTAAACTGAGATACATGTTTAATGTCAATCCCATCTTGTTTGCACAAATACGAACTGTGAGAATGAAAAAGCCTACTATTGTGATCATTATTATCACGTTAATCGAACCCCTCTAATGTACAACTTATTTTCTGTATGTATCGGTCCATTAGTTTACATTGTGCATGCCAATGATGTCCAACACACCAATTTGCATGAGAGAAATGCCTCCATGGGCTTGAAGCAGAGACCACCGTTGTTCAGAGATGGTGAGTGTGGGGGGCATGTGTGCGGTGGTGCACATCATCATGTGTTGACCCTCCTGCCCTCTCCCATGTCATAACACCGTGACCACGCTCAAGTAGTTCCCTGTTTATGGTGATTGTTATTTGTACCTCTTCCAATAACTGTGTTATTAATGGTCCTTAAGCCCCAATCTTGACATGTTATAGCCTAATCATGTTATAACACGCTTTGCTGTCATACATGCTTGTTTTATATTCTAATCTAACCAATAACACACCCTAACAGTCTGACTTGAGGCCACCTCTTTCCGTAAACATAATTCATTCTCAAGCATATTTATCATTACTCACCTCAATAGAAAGTTAGATAGTTGAAGATAAGCGCTGGCTCTGTTTGCCGTCCATGCTATCTACAGCCACATCGCCTCCGTCCTGTGCTACACAAAGCAGTTTCACTTCCAAGTCTGTATTTAGAATGGCTTGCCTCAAACACTATAGTTGCAAACCCAAACAGTAGTGGTCCTTGTTGTTTATAATTCAACGCTTGGAAAACCAAAGAAGCACATGCGTCCATCCCCCTGATCAGAACAACAAACACATAGCTGGTTCAACAGAGCTAAAGGACCGCTGGTCTGTTCTTTGCTAGCTGCCACCCAGGGACAAGGGAAGATTATCCTCTGTACTCAACCAATGGCATTGTTAAACTAGCCTTTGCTCCTGAGCAGTAGCAAGACATGGATCAGCCCATAAAAGCATACAATCAGGTTAGCCATTCCCCCCACCACCCCTGCCTGCTAATAGTAATCTACTGTCAATACTGTGTGTGTGGACGTGTTTGTGCGTGTGCGTGTGTATTTGCATGTGTGTGTGGGTGTGGGTGTGTGTGTGTATGTATCTGCATGCATGTGTGCATGTGTGTGTGTGTGCGTGCATTTGGATGCACACCAGTTGTAGCAGAAGTTTAATGTGTTGTTAGTATGTAAGATTGAATGACGTCAATGGATGCATGGTGTTTATGGAAGTGCACGTTTATGTCTGCTCTGTGTGTTGTCATATTTCTGTGATACACAGCTGGCAGGCACCCACACATTCTGCACTGCAGCCGGAGACACAGCCGCTTGGCCATAACTTTTAATGGGTGATGTATTAAATAGGAGCCCAGTAGTCCATCATTTCTAGAGAGTGGGTTAGTCAGCCGTCCATAAGCAGATGGAATGCTATTAGCTATTAGCAAATATGCCTTCCCTGCAGCTGCAAATATATTTTTTTCACATTAGCTGGCATCCCCATGGAAAAGGCTGGTTAAAACTGGAATAAAAATAAGAGTTTCATAATCCAATCCAATCAAAGGATTCTTGGATTAGGACTTTTTTTTTTTACTGTGGACCGTTGATTATGAGGCTGTTAATACTGTCAAAGAATAACTGAAGTCCATAATCCAACCAAAGTCTGCACATCATCAATAGATGATTTCACTTTCACTTACTGTCATATACGTCCATTCAATCAATCAAAAGGCACTGAACTGCTCAGTTCAGCTCTTCAGTGTAACAGCTGTATTATTTCTAAAATTTTATTTATGATCTGGTTACTTATCTACAAGAGTCTGGTGAAGGTTAGTTAAAGATTAGGTAAAGGTGTCACCAGCTCAGATTTGAACACTCTTAGCGCATTGTTTAGAAATTAATTTCAACCCATCTCAAACCAGGAGAACATTATGTGTGGTCCTCATCCATTAACAAGTGTTGGGAAGGCTGGAGGCTCGGGCGTTGTCACGGTACTATGGTAAACCAGGGTATTTAGAAATCCTGAAGGTATTATTCAATACTGTCCAAAATACAGGCGCCCCACTTTCTGTTCAACTTTTTTCCGGCATCTTATTAATATATTTCTTTATAACGTTGATATGTATTATAGACAAGCTTTGAAGCAAGATTTAAAAAGTCATAAATAAAGTTTTCGTCCTTGCATGGTTGTTGAGACTAAAGTGGGTTAGTTCGCCAACGTTTAGTGGCTGGCCCGGTATGTGGAGTTTCACTAATGACTGCCACCAGGAACGTTCTCACATCAAAGCTAAAAGTACGGGTACTAAAGTATAATCTGTTTTCCTATCAAAACGCCAAAACCAATAAACGATTTGGTGTCATTTCCATTTTTAAATTTCCCTTGCAAATTGAAGACTGATATCAATGGAGAGTTCTGAAGTAGGATTAGACTTTTGAAAAAGTGAAATGCCTGAGAACTTTACCATAAGGAGACGAGTTACTTTGCAAATGAAGTAGTTGCCTGTAGATCCAAGCTAGTTAGTGTTTTCAATTATTTTAGTTGAGAGGCATTCATTAATAGTTAGTGTGTGAACTGTTACCCCTATTCCATATTCCTTTCTCATAAAAAGCGCATCTATAATATATCTATAGGTATATTCTGTTATTTTTCTTTTTAATCTGGTGAGTCTTTTATGTTGTATTTCTTTTAATGTGCATTGTAGCACTTTGAGTTCATTAGGTTGATGTAAAGTGCGTTCTAAATAAAATGTATTATTATTATTATTATTATAAAGTCACAAGCCGAGGACCCCAGCGCCGACAAAAGTTATTACATTGACATTGTTTTAAATAATTATATTTTATTATTATTGAATCAAATTTACTCTATTCATAATACCAGCTAGTGAAAGAGGCTACTAACAAGTCAGCAAAACAATTATGTGGCATAATCAATACCTTGGTTCCCATTCAACGTTTGAATGGGATGAGGAATTAGTGGCTTGCATTCCAAATGACCCCAGCTAGGGCCTATTCTACCCACGTAAACAGGGGCAGAAAACAAGTGGGGAATGCAGACCAGTGAAAAGCCACAGGTTGTGGGATCTTGCTATGCTGGGCTGGCATTAGTTGCATTAGTTGGAACTACACAGTCACAAAGATTATTTACCAGGGGGCAATAATTGAATAGATGCACACTGACATAAAGGGGGCCATGTCAGACCCTGTAACTAGATTTTTCCCAATTTGAAAAAGGCCAAAGGATAACCGTCTTATGGACAAAGTTTACATGTTATTATTGGGATATTGGGAATATAGTCTCGCAATACTTAATTTTTTTAAATTATACTACAATTTCAACAAATATCTGCTTCATTAAAATTGGGAACAATAAAGTACAATTATATGATGGTACCAAAAAAATAGCTTGACCAGCCTAGGAGCTTGGGTAGGAATGTGTTAACATGTTAAACAGACTTCTGCAAAAAAAGCATTCATAACCAGCAAGACTTTTCTAAGTAGGCAAGTGACCCATCAGACACACAGGATTGTTAACTAGACAATGTCATACATGCTACAATTACTTACATCACCTGCAGCTACGCTTTTATGATTTATGGAGTTAGGCTTTTGCACTTTACACAAATACAGTCATGCCGTACACCCTGGTGGAATATCAAGAAGTTAAGGAGGTTTGCAGAAATAGATTCTGCCAAGCCTCGCTGCCTGGGGCTACATCTGGGATCCTTGCTTGTCCTCCTGTCTCATTTGTGGTGATTATCGGCGATCATCAATGGGTGGTGCTCAATGTGTCAGCCCTTCTTGACCTTGTTGCGAGTGTGTGACCTCGGCCCGTTTGTGTGGGCTTAAGAATTAATGATGCTTTGGCGGTTATGGGGTACTGGAGAGAGTGGTGTTTCTCACTCTGTCAGTGTGTGTGTGGGATCATAATTGTACTCAATGTGGTGAAGGTGAATGAGGTTTTATTATCGGTCCCAGAATAACCTAGTTCCAAATGTCACAGGCTCAGCAAAAGCAGTGAAGCATTTTTTCTCCATATATGAGTCATGCTTCTACAGCTATATAAAACCCCTTTCACTGGCAGTCGTTTTTCTGTGTTCTAAAACAACAATTAGACCTGTTAGTGACTTGAATTGTATTGATTGTTTTGAGCTGTGACCAAACACCTTGGGGACAGGGAGACGTAGGGCTGATCCCAAAGCCTTTGTTGCTGCAACAGATGCAGCTTGGTTTAGCATACATCTATTCTGGGGGCTATTGTATAAATCCTGCACTCTCAAGCAACCACAGAGTGCTTTTAGATGGCTTATAGGATGTAAATTAATTTATCCGTGTGGACCCAGAGAAGAAAATCCTCATGTTTAGTATTGTTAGAAAGATGGTTCCTTTCAAACATACATTTATTGAAGATGTTTTTCTCCTGGATACTCATTGAACCACAAATGGTCTCCTGGATAATTCGTTGATTTTATACCTGGAAAAGGAGCAATCAAAGACAAGACAACCAATTGTGTTGGCAGATCTGCTTTTAGTAAAATACTGATTTGTGTCTCCCAGCTACATCGTCAATGGCAATGATGATTATGTGGATGGTGATGAGGAGGAGGAGGTGGATGGGAGAGGTGTTGGACCGCCGGCGGCTGAGGGGACTGGAGCTGGTGAAGGGGGGGGTTGGGCTGCAGCATGATCCAACCTCCCACAGATTCTCCCATGCTCCTCTTATTGCAGACGATCTTATTGCGTTTTTGAAGCTTCGAATGAAGTCTGCGGGCAAGATATTTGTTAGCTCTCTCTCTCTCCCTCTCCCTCTCCCTCTCTCTCTCTCTCTCTCTCTCTCTCTCTCTCTCCCCCTCTCCCTCTCCCTCTCTCTCTCTCTCTCTCTCTCTCTCTCTCTCTCTCTCTCTCTCTCTCTCTGTCTCTCTTAGCAGCAACAGATCCATAGCACATCCTTAGCAGCAAGCAGCAACTGATCCATAGCACAACAGGCTATGGATCACATCTCCCCCCTCCCCTCCCTCCCCTCCTTCTCCCTACCTCTCAACCCTTACCACCACCGGCATGATTCAGAGGGTCTCTACACGGAAACATATTCTAAAGGAGGGGGAAGAAATACAGTGCCTTTGTACTTTCTGAATGAAGTGAAGAAAAGACTGTATGAAAACCTGGCATTTTCCAATTGTTTCTCTTTTTTAAGCATTCACACAGAGATTATAAATGGAGGGTAGTGAAGGAAATGGGAGGGAGAGAGAGAGAGAGAGAGAGAGAGAGAGAGAGAGAGAGAGAGAGAGAGAGAGAGAGAGAGAGAGGGCAACAAAGGGTAAAGTTAACTTAGATTTCCGTGATGCCTCTAGCTGACTCTCGCTACTCGCTATCGCATTCTTACTCACTAACCCCTGCCTTTCTGGCCTTTGGTGACGATAACAACTCTCGGTTGAAGTTTAATGGCTCTCTGCTGCTCATTCCTTACTATATCATTTTCAGGCCAGAGCCTGATAAGTGGGAAATTGAGTTTTCGCCTTCACGCTTGACTGCGTCTGATTCTGTGCACTGCACAATTTATATGGGAGCTATGTCTGCAGTGTACAATAGCACTGTACACTCACGATAAGTGTACACATCTATCTCTGTGAGCCTTATTGATCCTGCAAGGGTGCAGGGAGGTTTGGCTGATAGCGCTGGCAATGGGACCATTGGCCATGTTTAGTTTCACAATAAAACTTTTAATACCGGCGGTGTTGACAGGTAATTAATGTAGGGGAATGAAACATGGGCACAAAACAGACACATTCAGATACACACAGGTGACCAACCTCACCTGCTAACCTGCTTGTTCCGGATCTCTGTGCACCAGTGGTCACCATCTTGTCGAGGTCGCACGCGGACCGCAACGTCTACCCGTCTGCAGGGGTGCTGTTTGTCCACGTGTTGGAGAGAGAGTACTTCAAAGGAGAGTTCCCTCCGTACCCAAAGTCAGGTACAAAACAACAACAGTTGGAACACTCAATCTTACGGTCATTTAGCATGAAAACAAATTTAAGAGATATGCGGCCATTTTATGGTTGATCGAAGACGGTAAGAAAAATATGCAAACAAATGAACAATATTCAGGATATTCCTCCAGCATCAGTTTATAAAAGTTCATGAATAGATGGTTGGTTGCTTTGGGCTACAAATCCACAATTAAGAACACATGTGAATTCCTGCATTGCTGAGGACCCAGAACAGATCCTTGTGGTAAACCACATTTCTTTTTTACAATAATTGATTCTCTCTTCAGGTGATGCCACCAGTGACCCCATTACCTTCAACACAAACCTGATGGGCTACCCAGACAGGCCCGGCTGGCTGCGCTATATACAGCGGACCACCCACAGTGACGGCGTCCTATATGGTTCCCCAACTGGCCAGCATGCGGGCAAGCCCACCATCATAGAGGTAGGAGCAAGCAGAAGCACCCAGCCTGAACCGAAAAGAAAGGGAGGGTATACGTTTCAAACGGTGGTGATGTATACCGCCCATCCCCAATTTCCCCTTGGGGACCAAAAATAAAATGTATTTTCTTTCTCCTGATATGTTTGAGGTCATCCGGACCAATTGGACAAGGAGATGAAGGAGATTTATTTTTCTTAAGGACATTGCTTCAAATAAATGAAGGGACTGTTCTGATATAGTGCACTACATTTTACTACACTACTATAGCACTACTAATACAATACTATGATTATGATGGTAGTAAAGCATAATGACAGTATCATTTACATTCAATATTAATATGAGCTCCCCATCATTTCCAAACAAAGACTAAAGCTTGGCTGTTTCATCCGCTCTCTACCTAGTTATGGAGGACCTTTAAGCTCTCACAGCCTTGATCCTTAAATTCCATTATGTGATTCTTTGCCTTCTTCCTGACTCTGCTAAGCTACTGTAGCCCCTCGACAGGGCTTAGAAGCATGTGGCTCCACGCGGTGTGTCTGCTGGGGTCCGAACCTCTCCCCCGTATCTGGCTCAGGCTTGTCCAGCGAGCCACTACAGTATAAGCTGCCTTGATCTGGGTTTAAACTTTCACCCTTAGTGTGGTTTTGTGTGTTTGGACTATAAACGTGTGTGTGTGTTTAATTATGTGTGTGTGTGTGTGTGTGTGTGTGTGTGTGTGTGTGTGTGTGTCTGTGTGTGTGTGTGTGTGTGTGTGTGTGTGTGTGTGTGTGTGTGTGTGTGTGGGTGTTTGTGTGTGTGTTGCAGATTACCGCTTATAACAGACGTTCCTTCGAGACGGCGCGCCACAATTTGGTTATAAACATCATGGGAAATGAAGGTAAGACCAGCCTTGCACTTTGGGTGTGCAAGTTGAAATCCGCCCCTATTGAACGTGTGCGTGTGTCTTTTACCGAGAACTACGTAAATCCTCCTTGGAAATAGTTCCACATAATGTCCTGAGTTCAACAAGAACTCGACTATACGTTGAACACCAGCAGCTGTCCATGGTAGTATGAGTCAGTGGCTGTATCAGTAAGATTGTGTTCTGCTATTGGCAGAGCACAATCTTTGATAGTGTTCAAATCGTTTGTGAACACTCTTTGTTTTTACTTTCCTTTTCTTCTTCCATCTCTCCCTCACCCCTCTCTCTTTCTCCCTAACTCATCTCCCTCCCCCTCACCTCTCTCCCTCTCCCTCACCTCTCTCCCTCTCCCTCACCCCTCTCCTCTCTCTCTCTCTCTCTCTCTAACCCCTCTCTCTCTCCCTCTCCCTCACCTCTCTCCCTCTCCCTCACCTCTCTCCCTCTCCCTCACCTCTCTCCCTCTCCCTCACCCCTCTCCTCTCTCTCTCTCTCTCTCTCTAACCCCTCTCTCTCTCCCTCTCCCTCACCTCTCTCCCTCTCCCTCACCTCTCTCCCTCTCCCTCACCTCTCTCCCTCTCCCTCACCCCTCTCCTCTCTCTCTCTCTCTCTCTCTAACCCCTCTCTCTCTCCCTCTCCCTCACCTCTCTCCCTCTCCCTCACCTCTCTCTCTCTCCCTAACCCCTCTCTCTCTCCCTCTCCCTCACCTCTCTCCCTCTCCCTCACCTCTCTCTCTCTCCCTAACCCCTCTCTCTCTCCCTCTCCCTCACCTCTCTCCCTCTCCCTCTCTCTCTCTCTCTCTCCCTAACCCCTCTCTCTCTCTCCCTAACCCCTCTCTCTCTCCCTCTCCCTCATCCCTCTCTCTCCCTAAACCCTCTCTCTCTCTCTCCCTAACCCCTCTCTCTCTCCCTCTCCCTCACCCCTTTCTCTCTCTCTCTCTCTCTCTCTCCCTAACCCCTCTCTCTCTCTCTCTCTCTCTCTCTCCCTAACCCCTCTCTCTCTCCCTCTCCCTCACCCCTTTCTCTCTCTCTCTCTCTCTCTCTCTCTCTCTCTCTCTCTCTCTCTCTCTCTCTCTCTCTCTCTCCCTAACCCCTCTCTCTCTCTCTCTCTCTCTCTCTCTCTCTCTCTCTCTCTCTCTCTCTCTCTCTCCCTAACCCCTCTCTCTCTCTCTCTCTCTCTCTCTCTCTCTCTCTCTCTCTCTCTCTCTCTCTCTCTCTCCCTAACCCCTCTCTCTCTCTCTCTCTCTCTCCCTAACCCCTCTCCCTGTCCCGCTCCCTTTCCCTCACCTTCCCTCCCTCCCCCTCCCCCTCTCCCTCCCCCCTCTCCAGAGTACCCTCTGCCCTACCAGGCTGAGTTCTACATAAAGAACATGAACGTGGAGGAGATGCTGGCCAGCGAGGTGCTGGGTGACTTCCTGGGCGCCGTGAAGAACGTGTGGCAGCCCGAGCGGCTCAACGCCATCAACATCACGTCGGCTCTGGACCGCGGCGGGCGCGTGCCGCTGCCCATCAACAACCTCAAAGAAGGGTGAGAAAGAGTGATTCAGGAAGGATCTCTGAACCCCCCCCCCCCCCCTTGCCATATATTTTAAGCCTCAGTCCATTTTTTAAGGTATCTTATTTTCAAGATTGTCCTGGCCAAGAAGCAACGTAAATCAACACACAACAAGTACACATTTCAGTAACACATATGCACACATACCCTCTTACGGTCCACAGAATAGGTTGGAGATTTGGTCCAAAGGCATCGATCAGCTATGGCTGGGTCTGGTTGCTTCTGAAGGACACTAGAAAACAGTTTTGGGCTTTCCAAAGGATTTATGCATCAATCCTAGGAGGATCAACTGGTAGGAGCCACTGAAACAATGATAAT
This sequence comes from Gadus morhua, assembly GCF_902167405.1. NCBI lineage: Eukaryota > Metazoa > Chordata > Actinopteri > Gadiformes > Gadidae > Gadus > Gadus morhua. The sequence goes on from NC_044069.1 coordinate 16,209,473, forward strand.
TGAACATTATTTATACATTTTGTAGAGCTGTAAACATAGTATATTTAAAAGACATTTGAATATATTCCATATTCAATAATAAAACTAAAACTAACAGATATAGAGCCGCCCAAACGCATATTTTAAGTATGTGTATAATGACATATCATAAATAAATATTTGAAACAATATTTTGTTTGATGAGAATGAGGAAACACACTACTCCCTCAACCAGTCAGCTCATTACCTCTCTCCCCACAGCCCATTTAGTCCTCTGTCGCCCGGCGTCATGCTGAGGTTTTAAATAACTCCAGAATCAGCCGTTTACTCTGCTAATGAAACCTGGCTGTCGTAGATAAATGGATCTGGCACAAGGTTAAAAATATTCATCAGCCCAGCTTGAGGGCAAAGCTAACTCGCAGGATCTGCGGTGTTCATTTGTAAAATTCGATATATTTTGTTCTATCAATTCTACCTGGTTATGTTGAATAGCATTTAAAAATAGTTTGACGCATCTAAAAAGCTCTTCCAGGGAACTGGCTTGCCTTTTGCTTGATTCTTGCAAACACTTGGCTGTAGCTAATGTGATTTGAATGGGCAGGCCGATAGGGTTTGCATACAAAAACATTGGGTACAACGAGACTATGTAGGATTCTATGTAGGATTCTATGTAGGATGTTTTTGCTCGATTATAAAATACAACTATTTGCGCTCAAATTTGTTGTGCACATGCCCAGGGTCTGCAAGAACTGAATTGACCATCCAAATCACCAAACCACCCGTAACAACCCAATTGTGACACATGCACACACCCAACCCTGCGGTCCATGTCAGTCTTTCACAGTCCCTAGCCTGTGTCAAACCGGAGGGCACCTAGAACACAGAGGCTCGCCTCGGTGCCTGATGACCTTTGACCTCCGTTGGACCCTCCGCAGTGTGTATGTGATGGTGGGCGCGGACGCCCCCTTCTCGTCGTGCCTGCGGGAGGTGGAGGGACCCCACAACCAGCTGCGCTGCAGCCAGGAGATGGAGCCCGCCATCAGCTGCGACAAGAAGTTCCGGGCGCAGTTCGACATCGACTGGTGCAAGATCTCACTGGTGAGGAGGCCGCTTCTGCCCGAGGTGTATGTGAACGCGTTGTTGTTGGTGAACGGTTCCTTGTTCTGGTAAGGAGAGAGGAACTGTTTTACATCCCTACCCTCTTTCAGTACCGGTGATGACTGTCATTAGTTTTTTCCCACTTCCTGCTTTGTTATTCGTTTTTTCCGTTGGATGCACTTGCCGCTAAACTGCAGTACACTGTATTTAACTAGGTGGCGTGAACTTTACCGTAAGCTACTTTTTAAAGGTCACTTTGCAAGATTTATGTCCAGGGTTGGGGGGGTTGTCACTGTCGCATACTAAGTCACATGTTAAGGGGGGAAATAGTGAAGTCCTAGCTGTAGGCGTCCTGGACCAAGATGCCAACCCCCCCTTAATGCATCTTAAAAGACATCTCTCTTTGGGTGGAGGGGTCAATAGAACAACAGTGTTTTCTTCCCTACCCATTGTCATCACCAGGTGGACATCAACAAGCTGGGGACCAGCAACAGCCACACCCGGCCCGATCCAGGCACGGGGATCCTGGCCGAGATCGGGGAGTACAACCCGCCCTCCGAGTCCCTGAAGAGCCGCGACTACTACGCAGACTTCCTGGTGACGCTGGCCGTGCCCGCCGCCGTGGCCATGGTCCTGTTCGTCATCCTGGGCTATACCATGTGTTGTAGACGGGAAGGGGTGTAAGTGTTTGTTAGGTTTTTGAATCACTGACCGACACACACACACATACCAGAGGGTCGAGCAGGTATAAGCATTTATTCAGGATATGTAGTTCGATGATTCAATAGTAGAAGGGGTCAGGATGGATTTTTTCGGTAAGGCAGAGTGTAAGTGCGAGTTGATATGTATCCAAGTCAAGACTAAATTATATATTTAAATACCCTGAAAGAATTACGGAATGAGCGAAAGGCCACAGAAAGGTTGAGACACATTTGCCACTCAAATTGGAACTTGCAGCTTTCCATTTCCATCCAATTTTATATTTTGTTTGTATTTTTTCAGACACAACATTAACATTGCGGTTCAGCCACAGGTTTGTCCTTTTTACGTGGGGCTGTGCACATCATAACGCTCATATCAGTCGAAGTACTGGGATTGATGCACCTGCATCAAGGATTTATACGCACATCCCAGGTCTACGCCGCCATTCATCTTCAACAGGCGTGCAGAACCACATCTCCACCTCCACCCAAACCACCCCCCCTCCCGTCAGAGTCCAGATCCATGTCTCCACCATCACCACCCCCACCGCTCCCTCCACTCTCCCCTCACAACTCAGCAACAAAAAAAAACGGCGCTTCTCTGTGGTTGTCAACAAGATACGATTAGCATTTAATTCAGCCATTTTGTTTTGTTTCTAGGGATAAAAGAAACATGCAAACACCAGAGTAAGTTTTATCATACCTCCCTCCCTGTGTTATTTATTTTTCCTCTATATCTCTTATTTTTTATGCCTTTTTTTCAGTTCTCCTATCCTTCTGTCTGCTGTCTATCTAGTTTCACACCCGCCACCCCCTCCCCCTCTCCTTCCTCCGCTTGGATTAGCTTCTTCATCATCATGTGACAGCATTTTCCCATCTCCACTCACGCGCTCGTCTCATCTGTCAACACCCATCCATGCAATAGGCTGCTCCAAAAAAAAAAAAAGATTTGATTGACAGATGGCAGGGAGTTAACCTCGCTATACTCGTACGAACGTCTGAATATGATTTAGCAATCCTTTAGAGCTTAGACCGGGTGCTTGACTGAACGATCAGGACATGTCTTGTGTGCAGCGGTGGCCGCAGCAGCAGGCGCAGGCTTTGTGTGCATGGCATGCATGCCCTCCACAGTGGAAACAAAATGTGTCCGATGCTAGATCTTATACAGTGTGGCAGACATCACTGAATTAGTGTGAATCACGTAAACCAAGATAAGCAACATCTAAGGCAATGGGAACAAATTCACATTGGAAAGTGTTGAACACGGCGTATTGGAATGAAGAACTGTATTGCCAATTTTCATGACTTTTTTCTACCCTGTCTTCAGCTCCTTTGCGCTCGCGAATCTCGCTGGCTGTAGCAGCAGAAAAGGCATCTTCATGCTGAAACCTTGATGCATTTTTGATTATTATGATTCTCTACATTTTTATCAAGTCAGTATATTTCTGTAAAGCTCTTGCTTAACCGTGCTCCTTGCTCCTCCTTTGATCTGGAAAACAATGTGTATCTCGCGTCTCTCTACTAACCACTTCAATTCTATTTTTTTAAAATACCAGAAACAATCCTAAAAAACATACAACCCAACAACAACCAATCTCAAGTAACGTAACCACGGCGACTCCTCCTCTTCCTCTTCTTCTTCTCCTCCTCTGTGGGTGCAGCATCCAGCTGGTGCACCACAGCTCCATCCAGAAGTCCTCCAAGGAGCTGAGGAACATGTCCAAGAACCGCGAGATCTCCTGGCCCCTGTCCACGCTGCCCGTCTTCAACCCCGTCAGCGGGGAGGTGGTGCCCCCTATCCACCCGGACAACTACGAGACCACCAGCATGCCCCTCATGCAGGCTCAGACGTAAGGATCCATGGAGGCTGTGTGTGCACCACCCACACACACACACACACACACACACACACACACACACACACACACACACATAAAAAACACACACTCACATAGACAAATGGTTGTACACGCACATAGATGTACACACACACACACACGGAAGTGTACACATGTATACACACATGCATGTACAAAGAAACAGGACAATGGAGGGACAGTCCGAGGCTTTCAACACATGCACGCACATTCTTGATTTAGCAGCGGGCGCTCACAAACTTGTGCTCATTAGCAGGGGGCAAGTAAAAATATGGCTTATAGGCAGTGGCCTGGGAACGTGTCAGCAGGGACAATGCTGTTATTGTATACTGTTCTTTGGGATAGGGCCTCGTTGACAGGCTTTTAGCAAATAAGTAAAAGCCGCTTTTAAGTACCAGCCAAGCTTCAGTCCCATGATCACATTTAGCCTAATATCCTTAATGCATTATACTATGTTCTGATTTCTTCTCCCCTTTTCAGAAACCTGCAAAACCAGATTACAATACCACAGCAGCGACCATCAGGTTGGTTACAGCTTACTCGGTTCTGCGAACTGTGTTGGTGTGTGTGTGTGTGTGTGTGTGTGTGTGTCAAGTGGATTTATTTAACAGTGACTTGGCTAAAAACTAGAATCCAAAAAGTCATTAGAGTGGATTTGTGACATGTGATCAAGATCAGGAGATGGGATTTGTTATCGCCATGAGGAATGTTCCCCTTGTCCTCCTCTCTCACTTAGAATATGAAGAAAGTTTGATGTTAGCAAATTATAGAGAGAATATAGGACAGAATCATGTTTAAGATACGCAAATACAAAGTTCTGTGTGCCTTAGCCCGGAGTGTGTAAGAGTGCCCTCTTGTGGTTGTGTTGTTGAGTTGCATGCGGCTTCCTGAGCTGACCTGCTGCTCTCTCTCTCCATTCATTGCTAACAAAGGAGATAGTTATGTAATGTCAACATTTCGAAGGCTGGAGGTGGGTATTCTGGTCTGCCCCCCTACCCCCAAACCCCCTCTCATTCAATGCATGCCAAGCTTTAGTCCTGACCATTACATTGTGTGAACAACCGAAAAAAAGAGTACATGTTTTTATTTCCGGGACTGTATTCTTCATAATATTTTCCACACATGAGGAAGAAATAACTCCTGTGTAATGAGGCTGGTGCGTCGCTTGACTGATTCTTTGTAACGGACTTCCAGGTAAATGGTATTCCTGAGGAGCGGAAGGTGGCCGAGGCGCTGAACTTGTGACCAGGGGTGGACCCAGCTTCACAGCGCCAACGACGTGTTGCACTTACATCGCCTATGTGTTGCTCTTACATTCATGCCATTCTGCATGCCTCAAACGCGTGTATCCGCCCCACCCCCTACATTGTTCGGTCTTTTCATTTTTATATTTTTTAAGCATTCAAAAAAAGGGAAAATTTGTTTGTTGGGTTTGTGTGTTAAAGTCGCAATGTGTAACATTTAATCTAGCTCGTAGCTTAAAATAACCTGGCAATATATGTACTCAATGCTGAACGATAGTGATTTAAATAATGCAATTAATAAAATGAACCCTAAAATGAACCCTTGATATATATATATATAAAAAATAAGCTGTCCAGCCCATACCTATTGGTTTACAAGAAAACCAAGAATTACCGACACTCGACATGGGAGTGTCGATTGGGCTAGTTGAGTTTTTGGAAATCTAAAATCCACCTACCTACTAACTGGGAGGGGCTCAATCTTACACATTGCGACAAAGTACGAGAGGATGAAATATATTATATGACCATCATTGTTTACAAAGCTACAGAGGCATATTTAAGGTGAATTATGTTGTTGTTTTTTCTACTTGGCGCTTCATGCACCACGGTTCTGTCGGAGTGGGAATACGGATGTGCATTAACTGGTCGTATGTGCAGTGACATGGTTGTAACTATTTCGATATCACAGTAAAGCCTTTTTAAACAAACACCACCGTTGGGATTCAAAACCTGCAAGACACACACACGCACGCACACACACACACACGCACAAAAGAGCAAACCAGCAAATGTTTTTATGAAGTTATGTGTTATTAACAATATACAATAAAGTCGTTTTTTATAAATAAAATGAATAGATTTCACATTAGGACAGACAGCACAAAAGAAATAACAAAGTAATCTTTCAACAAGGCTCTGTGTGAGATTATAAATAGTTTTTGCTCATACAAATGGGCAACAAAAAATAAAGAATGGGAAGACTATTAGGGCAGATAATAATCACCAAATATGTAGCCTATGATCAGAGAGGAGAACCAAAGTGTGAACTACTATAATCAAAGCGTTCCTTGTCTTAACCATGGCAGGAGCAGAATCCAGGGTAACAACTTATTTTCCTTTGGGACGGCCTCATTGCATTAATAACTCTGGTCTTTTTGACTCAACCTTGTTGGTAAATGGATAGTGGAGGGTTCAACATTGTTATCTTAACAATATGTTCATGAAGTATCCCGTTGGTATTTACACATGGCAAACTGAAGGATGTTGTGCCGCATGCTTCACCTTTGGACCTATTTTACAGTTGTGCAAATGTGTGTTGAGTGTGTTCTGCATCTGCCAAGCCTCAAAGTCACGTAATAAAAAAGTGTGCTGAAATACACAATGGTATATAAACAGATATAATGTTTAGACCAATCAGGAAATTACTGTCCCTAGTGTAAGCACACAGCTCTGAAACTAATTCAGGGGTTCCAGTTTTGGCACTTAACAAACCTCTCGTGCCACTAGTAGATTGAGAGAGAGAGACAGATAAATACTGTTGGCGTTTTCCTAAACAACTAGCCCCTGGGCTTTCTCAGCTAAATTTGGGTGGGTGATAAAACTGGCACTACAAGATGAACAGCCAATTGAGAGATGAGTCAACAGTAAGGTGTTGGTTGACCTGGGTGGAAGACGGGCGTGGTTGTCTTATGATCAAAATGGCATTCAGTTGACAAAGCATACGCCATGTCATTCAAGTGCCTATTTTAGTCGCCCATTGAGCAAACAGAAACAAGGACAGAAGCACCAACAAATAGTGGCCTTCCGTCGACAACCCAGAAAGAAAGAAAAGACATGTATAAATCCAGTGCATTTTCTTGATAGACTAGGAATCCGGTATTTTAACATTGTCAATTCAAAGGGGAAAAAAAAAGAAAAAAAGTAAACCTAAAACCTGACATGTCCTCAGAAACACCTCCTAATTTGGTATTTACAGTGAAGTGTGATCTAGCCTGTGTGCTTCCAAGAATACAAAAGGAACCTCCTACATAATACTTGGTTTTACAACAGCAGAAATGGGAGCAGAAATGGACAAATCTACAAAAAGAAAGAAAGAAAGAAAAAAGCAAACCCTGTAGAAAATATGCGCTTAATTTAAATCTTTAAATACTGTACATATCACATAGAGCTTCAGAGCTCTAGGTCAGTGGTCAATCCACCTCGCCATACGAGGAAGTCTTTGCTCAAATAAACTAGCAATGCCTGAACAAAATGGAAGAGGTAAATAAAATATATTTTGACAATGTATTATTATTATCATCATAGTTGTTGTCGATGTGCACTGTATCAAACCTATTGTGTATTTTATCACTGGCCGGTCCACGGTTCACCTGTAGGCCCATGAGGACACGTGGTCATATTGAACCACACCAGTTTCCGTATGGCTCAATGATGAGTTGGCAGTCTGTGTTGATTTGCTTGGAAACCTCAATATGTAAACGATGACGAAAGAACAATTTGAGCGACGTCTTACAAAAAGTGGGCGTGTTGTATTCCACACACACACACACACACACACGGACGCAGTGCGTGGACATATGTGTGTGTGCGTGCTGTGAATTCCTGTCGTGTGAGGAGGCATTTTATTCGTGAGGTTTGCCGGGGCAGAAGCAACTCTGGAAAATTCACACTGCAAGCATGAGGTTATAAACTTTGAAGAGTGGGCCTATTTTTACAGATTCTCCTATAATGTCTCCTTCTGTCCTATAAGGTCTATTTCTAGACAGCTACCGTTGTTAATTATCTTCCCGTATCGTCTTTAGAAAGGTGCGGGCCTACATCGCAGGCCTCTCTCGCTCTCCAGTGTGCGACTTGTTGCGTGTTGGGTACCATAGTGGTCAGGGAGAGCTCACCACAGAAAGATCCTGTTCAGACATGGCGGCTCCACCCCGCGCCAGATCCACCAATCAGAGACCTCGGGAGAAAACCGGCCTCTCCAACCGGCTTCTAGTAGTCCAAACGTCACCATGACTAAAGGAGGACGGACATCCGGGACCTCCGCTTCCGCTTTGAGTTCGGCGGAGACACTGAAGGTGGATGTGTGGTGGAGGGAGGAAAGAGAGGAGGAGGAGGAGGAGGAGGAGGAGGCTTCAGTCCGCTCTCCCTGCCCCCTCAGGCTGCTCCGGGCGCGGTGACGCTGCCCGTCCCCGTGGTGAGCAGCAGCACCACCAGGGCCAGCCCCCCCGCGGCCCCCAGCCTCTTCAGCAGTGGCCCCGTCTCCTTGGGGATGGCCACCAGCGCCAGGTCGTTGGTGATCAGGGAGATCTCGTGGGCCACGCACACGAACACGAAGGTGCTGACCAGGATGTTGAGCGAGGGGAAGCCCGGGATCAGCACCAGGATGCCCTTGGTGTCCGCCGCCAGCCAGATGTGGTACTGGCAGATGAACAGCTGGGGAGAGAGGTCGGCGGAGGTTAGAGCAGGTTGGGGGCGACGAGGTTGAGGGAAGGAGTGCATGAGGAAGGAGGGAGGGAGGGTTGGGAGTGGGTGAGGGAGTGAGGGAGTGATGAAGGAGGGAGTAGGTGAGTGAGGGAAGGATTAAGTGTGTGAATGAGTGATTGAGAGGCCACTGTAGCAGAGGCATAAGAACAACTAAAACACAAGCAGACACCGAGTCAAAGTGGGTTGTGCAATCAGTGATTATGTTAACGGTCCAGTAGGTGTTCAAACACATTGCCTTGAACTAAAAACATAACAAAAGCAGGAAGTACCAAAGCGCATTTGGCAACGCTGAAGAACAAAATGGACAGCTCATAAAATAAAAATACAACCAATGCATTCCACGAAGCCGTCATACCTCCAAGGAAATCTTCCCGAACCAGGCAAAGAACGAGCTATATACAGAGCGGGCGTAGCCTGGAATGTTCCTGATTAGGATGAACGCCAAGATCTGCGGAGAGACAGAGAGACCAAACAGGCGGTAAGACAAGTGAAGGGAACAAAATTATGAGGAGGCAGTTGAGAGCGTAGCCATAGAATGAGAAAAAAAAACAAACATTGACTGGTACCTGCACCACCGAGATGTAGGGATGCATCTCGTTGCACTCAGTCTTGTTTTTGCAGCTGCTCGCCCATATGGAGTACGCCTGAGAGAGAGAGAGAGAGAGAGAGAGAGAGAGAGAGAGAGAGAGAGAGAGAGAGAGAGAGAGAGAGAGAGGAGAGAGAGAGAGAGAGAGAGAGAGAGAGAGAGAGAGAGAGAGAGAGAGAGAGAGAGAGAGAGAGAGAGAGAGAGAGAGAGAGAGAGAGAGAGAGAGAGAGAGAGAAGGGGCATTCACACTCTTGTTATCTCTTAAACAAAAGATGGCGGGATAGAGCCAGACAAAGGAGCTCCAGTCATAGAGGTGGAGCAGAGGGATGGGTCACTCTCACTCTTACCAACAGCGCAGACAGCGCCAGGGCCGCTACTGAGTGGCCTACTCTACTTAGTGGCTGTTTGTGGGCCGCTGCAGTAAGACAGGGACACATGGGAGACTGAGCTTTGAGATCCGGTTCTCCCTTTGGATTGTACAACTACTACATCTGCATTCAGTTCCTCCGTCCAGCTAGTGTTTAGAAACAAGGTGGCCGCTACGTGATGAGAGAGAGGAGCTCCCCGGTTGGTGTGGTTGCGTGGGGGACATACCATGAAGGAGACCACGGAGAGGCAGAGGAGCAGGTTGGAGATGGTGGCTGAGAAGAGGGCCTCTCCTCTGCCTTCAAACATCCTCTGGCTCTTCTGGAGCACCAGGTAGATGAAGGCAAACACCATGCCGTGGATCACCGCCTGCGTCACGCAACGGCATCGTCCGTCAATGAATGAGTAACGTGTGTCTTTACATCATACATCTTGTGGCAAACTAGGGTGCTTATTTTTATGATCCATGTTTGCAGCTTTTAATTTCATAACAAGTACCGGTAGTCGCATATCGCAGGGGGAAAGAGGCCCACTTGTCAAATGTGTCAATATATACAGCGGTAAAATACTTTAAAAAGTTGAAATAATAATTAAACTGTGTTATCCTATTTAATTGTTAGAAATAATAATAATAATAATAATTTATATTTATAATAGCAAAAATGTATAATCATTGCAGTGAACAGACGTGTTTTTCTGTTGCCACAGGATGCCACATGAGGCTGTTGTGGTCAGCTTAGTTCCCGGTTAAGCGATATGCGTCTTGCCCTAGATTGACTGCAGAGTGCTCAGTGTGTCGTCATCATGAATGTTTTGCCAATGCACTTACAAAACGGTCCAGCTTCCACCTGAACCACCACTCATGGATGCTGCCGTTGAGCTCAAACAGCTTGGAGAGGGGCCACACGGAGAAGAGGCTCTGGAAGAAGCCCTGGGGCACAGCGCGACAACACACACACAAAAAGGTCTGGCGTCATGGCAACGTCACAACAAGGTGCCCTGGGGCTAATGGAACAAATGACCGTGCGGGTTTGCTCACCTCCGAGTTGGCAAAGTAGCAGATGAGCAGCAGGAGGCCTAGTAGTTTTGTCAGGATCCCAAGGTGCCACATGCCACTGCCTGCTCAAAACAAACCAAAGTAAACAAACAAAAACAAGGCATATTCATTAGTGAACATTTGTATTGTCCACACTTGGATTCCATTACAATCCAGATGTCTGAAGATTATTCGGTGCATTTGACTTCATCCTTATTTTTCTTTCCAAATACAAAGATTGGAGTAAACAGAGTTCCCACAAGATGAATATATACGCTCTGAAACGAACCTTAAGCTAATCCTGAAAGAATCCAGTTTAGAGTTTTCCCTAACCAGTCCCAGCTTTGCATCTTGTAGAATGTTGGTGTATTTTAGTGTCTCTCTTTTGTTCAAATTTCTAGTCTAGGAACAGGCCAGTGCCTCTCATACTGATACAAGGTGTTATTTCCAACATTCTGCCATTGTTATGTCTCAACCAGGTTGAACCGACCTGGTCCTCTGGGACATAGCCAGGGCCATATACCTTATCAAGGCTGAGAGTGCTTCTGTTTACGTGTTATTCATGTATCCTCTTTTTGTATAATACTCGCCCCAACCCTTTGGTTCGGTGAGAAGAGGGTTCGACAGCCAAGGAACACGTCTATTCAACCTAAGTCTGTATCTCGCTGTATTACATCCTGGAATAAACCATCTATTCAACCCTCTGATCCAACCTGTCAAGTTGCTTTGATTTCGACTTCAAGAATTACTACTATGACGGAAAATACACAACGCAGAGTCTGTCCGAACAGTTTAGAAATAAGCTGAAATCTAACAATCTGAATGTCCTGTATCTTTCTCACCTATTTCTAAAACCCTACTGGTCCACAAGAAGCCAGTGTCTGCGTGGTGAAGTGAGTGTCAGGAACCTACCGTTCGCCCTCTTCTGGAGGACCTGGGGCCACAGAGCCATTGTGGCGTAGATGATGACGAACCAGAAGGTGACCAGCGGCACAAAGTAGTAGAACTGGTAGGATCGATCCATCACCGCACACAGCACCAGCACTAAGAAGTTCAGACGGAACAGCACCTGAGCACAAACACACACACACATCCGTCAACATCAACATCATCATCATCATCATCATCATCATCATCATCATCATCAATGTAAACAAAACAAGACCATCCTTTGGAAACCATACAATGGGAACTGCACTGCTCAATGCCGCAAAGCACTGCAAAGGGTAGTGCGGACAGCTGAGAGGATCAGCGGATGGGAATTTCCCTCCTTCCAGGACACGTACAAAGCCCGGTGTGTCAAGAAGGCCCTCCGAATCATCAGGGACCCCAGCCACCACAACAACAAAGCGTTTGAGCTGCTGCCGCCTGGGAAACGGTACCAAAGCCTCGGGGCCAAAACCCAGAGCATGAGGAACAGTTTTTCCCTGAAGCAGTCAGGCTCATGGGGGAATCCAGTACCCACAAACCAACCCCACCCATGATACCACAAGAGACTATTGAAAGCCATATTTACTGTAATTGCAACATTTTTGCACTGCACTGTATTTTGGACAACAATCCACCGTGGATGGTTCCACTTCCACTCGATCACTTTACATTTGTTACTTATTTCTGTAAATTATTTTTTCAACATATTTTTACTTATTTTATATATTTCTAATATCTATATACTTTTTTTACTCTTGTGTACAAGAAGTATGTAATACTAAGAGTGAAGAATAAGAATGTAATAGAAGTAATTCTGATTCTGATTCTATGTCTCTGAATCAAGAATATTATTTACTCAAACTACACGGATATAAAACGTAAACCCAAACAATGTACGATATATACTCATGGGGAAACTAAACCCATCATCAAAGGGTCTAAATTATTAATTAGATAGTTTATACCTTTTAATCAAACTCTACAGAACATGACATCTACTTAAATTTACATATCCTGAGGCTAAACCTATGCATGGTGTTACAGCAGAGACAGACAGACTGACAGACAGAGAGTACGTCGCCCTTGACGACTAAACGATTAAACAGTATTCCTGTTGTCGACCTCCTCCTACAGTGTTGATTGTTGGATTACCTGGCAGAACAAGGCCGAGCTGTAAACTCACCTGGCACACTCTGTAGAGTCCAAAGTCCCCCTTGAGCCAGAAAAACGAGAAGTGTCCGTAGCCCGTCTGGAAGAGGTATGCCGCCACCAGCACGCGCACGTGCATGTACACCGGAAGGAACTGGAACATGGGAATGATGTCATTGGTATGGCACACAGCGATTGTCATACATCGGGACGTGTGACGATTTCATCATCGGTTGCTGACAGTTGCAGAGGAGAGCAAATAATGAAAAAAGTAGGAGTAAGCATAACTTAAGCGATAGCAGAACTAATGCTTGAGAGAGGAAGAGGAAAAGTGGAAGGACTCACGGCGCTGGCCCCAGATATGTGGTAGATGAGAATAACCAGCTGCATCCACCCCTTCCACTCATCAGTCTGTTCGCGGTTTAACAGCTTTGTCTGTCGGGCAAATGGGGAGACGTAGCCATTTGTATATACAATATATATATATATATATCTTTGTTTCAGCACTTTATAATTGTCAAGTCGCTGCGTCTGCCTAACACCCAAATGAGAAACAGCTGCAGTCTCCGTCTCCCTCACCTCCTTGGTGCTCTCGTTGAAGAACAGCCCCAGAACGACGACGTACACCAGCGGCACGAAGAAGGTGGCGTGCGTGTAGAACTTCTGCTCCTTCATGAACGTGTCGGCGCGGTCGCAGAGGTAGAAGTACGCCATGATCACGCCCATGCGGCACAGCGCCTGGAGCGGCGCCGTGAGCCCTGGGGGGCCCGGGGCCGTGGTGGGCTTCCTCTCCTCCAGGCTCTCCACGTCCGGGGGCACGGGCCGGTGGCGGTGGCGGCCGTAGCCCATGGCGTGGAGCCCCAGCAGCACCAGCGCGCAGCCCAGGAAGACGCACACCGCCAGCTTCTGCAGCAGGCTGGGGGGCCGGGCCCCCTGGCAGCAGGAGCCGTCGATGGGCCGCGTCCGCTTGTTGCACACCGCGTTCATGAGGATCATGGCCCCCTGGGGAGACGAACGGCGGAGGGTCAGGAAAGGGCTGCGTCTCGTACAAATGTCCCCTTTTGGCGGAGGCATTTTTTTGAACAAAAAAATGCTGTTCTACTTGTTCTGCTCATTCCTTTCGATTTGTTTGGAGTTATTCAAGTTAGCCAATAGCGGCTCAAACTAACCCTTCTCCTATAGATAGATACTTAACTTGCCTTTTTCAACGACGAGGTTATAACTTTTTTCAAACCCCTAAAAAGATATTTCGCCCTCTAGCCCCAAGTCAGACCCTCCAGGATGTCAGGCTGTTGCCATTTGCATCTTCAACGCAACATCAACCAATCACTGCGAATTCAGTGCGGGGGTCGCAATTTTAACCAACCACCCCAACCTTCCCGCAAATTTGACCAATCAGTGGCGTCGTCTTGAACTGACGTCGACAAACAACCTTCCGCGTTTACTACTTCAAGCGTTTCAAGCATTCATGCAGCATGTCATGTGAGCGTCCAACGTTTCACACTTGCCGACCAAAATAACTGCGAAAGATCTCGAAGAGGAGTCGGCTTAGCTCAGGAGGTAGAGCAGTTGTCTTGTAACCGAAAGGTTGTTAGTTCAATCCCCAGCTCCTCCTAGCTGAGTGTTGATGTGTCCCTGAGCAAGACACTTAACCCTAACTGCTCCTGACGAGCTGGCTGTCGCCTTGCATGGTTGACTCTGCCGGTGTGTCAATGTCGGTGTGTCAATGTGTGTATTGAACGATGTAAGTGGCTTTGGATAAAAGCGTCTGCTAAATGCCCTAATTGTAAAAGCAGTATCCTGGTAGTTTACATGAGAGCGGGGGAAAATTATTTTGCACTGCATGCAACTTTTTGGAAAAGCTCACGCAACATCAGGCATTTTAGGCCTCAACAATCTCAAAAAAGGCCCGCGAAATCCTGGAGGGACTGCTAAGTGATCCCGAACCCCCACTCCCACTCCCACACCCACACCCACACCCACACCCACCACATTCAGGGTGCCCTGGGGGAGGTGCAGGCCGTCCGACGATTGTACGATGGTTTCCATGGCGGCCTGGCGCGTGGCCGCCAGCAGCTTGACCCGGGCGCTACGCTTGCTGCCGTTGAGCGCGTCCGCTGCCGCTTCGTTGTACAGCTCCAGCTGATGGTTGGTGATCATCTTCCGGTCCGCGCTCAGCGCCTCCTCATTCACCGGGTCTGGAGAGGAGAGAAGGGGAGAGATGGAGGTGGGAGAGGGAAGGGGAAAGAAGAAACAGGGGGATGTTAAAAAATGCATATAAAAAGGAGGAAAACTCCTCAATATATCACTTAAAAAACAAATAGTTGATTCGCCTGGACGCTCTTATTCCTATGTGCCTTAATTAATGGGTACATAAAGCACTCAAAATATGTGTATCATTTATAAAATGTCTCCAAAATAGTGATAAAGTCCAGTTTTTGGCAGTAACAAGTGTTTTCTAACGCAATTCGGCGATGACGTCACGTTGGGGAGACGTGGTGGAAGGTAGCCTCAGCCTATATATCTAGTGACAGCGATTATGTCGTATTCCGATTCCGTATTCCGAAGGTTTATTTGTTGTTATCAGCTGACATTTTGCGATGAAAACAATATCGAGTTTGAGGTGTCAATCATGGAATATTGCCCAATAACCCGAGATAGCGGGTTATTGGGCAATATTCCATGATTGACACATCATTGACACATCAAATTGCGCCATCTTAGGAGGTTCACGTGTAGCATATACTAACTATCTATAATATCTATGTATCTGTATAATCTGCTGAACACCCTCTTACTAGTCTCTACTCTCAAGGGTCTCAATGTGGCTTTGGTCCGTGTCTCCCCAACGTGACGTCATGCAATGCATTCTGGGGGAAATGAGAATCAATAGCAAACCGCTAAAATAGTAACTACTTTTTCGTATAACATTGCGCTTTGCGATACCTAACAACATTAAATACAATAAATAACAGTTTAAATTAGAGCTGTCAAGCGATTAAAATATTTAATCGTGATTAATCGCATTAATGTCATAGTTAACTCTAATTAATCGCGATTAATCGCAAATTCTTTTTCTATGCTAAATATCCCTTGATTTTTTTGTCCCATAATTCTTCTCATTTTAATTCTCTTATCAACATGGTGAAGTGCATCGGCTTGCCTTGTGCAAATGATTTTTTATTGATAACAACATTGGCATATACACTGATCACAACAGGACGATACAAAAAAAGAGCCTATAGTGAAATTAAACGACTGCTTTGAACAAATGTCATTTGAACATAGCTTCTTTGTTTTGAGCCAAAGAAAAAAAAAAAAAAAATTTTTTTTTTTTTTTTTTATAAAGTAATTGCGTTAATCGCGCGATATTTTTTTTAACGCCGTTAAATTTGGTTTGCGTTAACGCCGTTAATAACGCGTTTAACTGACAGCTCTAGTTTAAATCTTAAATACCAACAAGCTAATTGCACAAATTCGTTGGAAAATAAACCCTGCAACACGGCCTTTAATATTTTACGCTTTACAAGAATTAGTAATCAACTGCCATAGAACCCACACACAAACAAAAACACACACAGGAGAGCTCACCCTGTAGGACCCAGTACACCTCTGCGTCCTCCGCCAGCCTCTCCAGGGTCACAGCCATGGTGGTCAGGTTGACCCTGTACCGCTGCAGGGTCTCGCTGCTGCCACTGTGCAGCTTGATGGACCACTGCAGCAGGGAGGAAAGTCATGGAATTAATCAACGTGACGCAGAATCCAAGACTGCCACCCGAATTGTACTGCTGTTGCGCTGGTCCTTCTTGCTTTTTTTTTCTTCAAACAAACATACCGCAGCAGCTCCGAGCACGATAACATCTGGCGTCGATGATCGGTCCTGTGAGGGAAAGAAAAAAAGTAAAAAGGGAAACAGTGAAGAAAAGGTATTCTTAGCATAACCCAAACCCTGCAGTGGTAGGTCGTTTTGACTCACCTGAGTCCATGACCGCAGGCGCTCTTTCATCGAGTCATTTGCCTCTGGATACCAGAAGAAGTCCTAGATGCAAAGCAGGCAGAATTAGGTTTAGTTAGAGAACTCAAATCCTACTCATAGATGTACTGTATTCGTCTTGCTGTCAGTGGAGGCATGGCGAAATGACCATTTGTGAATTCATCTCACCACGTTGGTTGAAGAACTGTCTTCGTGAAAGGGAATGTCTTCATGCTGACGACATGAAAGAAAAGCAAGTAAGTCAAGATGAGGCATTTCCTTGCGTCATTCCATCCATAGAGTCAGTTAAATAATTAGCATTTACACAAATGTGCTTTCTGATGCAGTGGTGTATCTGTATCCATGGCCCAGTTTTGAATTTCTTCTTTGCTGTCAGACTCTACCTTGTTTCCTTCTTCCTTGCGCTCTGGGTCGATTATTTTGGTGAAGGAGTAGGAAAGCTGCCTTATTCTGGAGTCACCCACAAAAGCCACTCTTTTGTCAGCAAGACAGCTTTTAGAATCACTGTATAGCCAAAAGGACACAAAGTATACACAAGTCGCAATCTTAATATCGAAAAACTAAAAGCCGGCCAGGACAATGTCTTGTATTATATTATTGTGATATTTGAATACAATGCATTGAATCACTATCCCTGCTGGCATGCGTGCGGCAACTCACGTGCTTTTGTACTTGTGCATCATGCAGCCATAGGGCTGCCAAACGTTCTCCCCCAAGTATCGTCCGCTGGACAACAGCCAGTCACATGTGTCGGAGCCTGAAGACATTGCACAAGAATCTACCACATCAGCCAAAGAACAACGCACCCATAAATTTGTATTCATTTCCTCCTTCCATTTATCCCGTGCTACTGCCTGAAATAGGCAAATAGGTACAAAGCCCCTGGCACCTCTCTTTGGATTTGTTTAAGAGATTATACGTATACAATGGTGCGTTCACTTTGAAGCTATTGACATTAAACGCGAATTGTTGGGGGATAAATGTGCTGTTTATGTTTTCATACCTTTTGACATTACGTAAATGGCGGTTGCTGTTATTTGTACTAGTGCATGTTATTATCGAACTACTACCAAGTACCTACTACTACTACAATTCAGTGCATGCAGCTCAATTGTTTATACTATTATGGACGGACGGGTCAACTTGTCGTTTATTAATGATTGCATTAAAAAGTGTAGGTTTTTGCTCTTTAAATAAGCCAGTTATGGCTATGCTATGTGCTCCAACCCTACTGGACGCTATGCTAACAAAACATACAGGACATAAAATGAGTTTATTGACCCCCAATTTAAGCACGCAATATAGACAACCCAAGTGTGTGTGCCCAACTAAAAGAACAGTGAATATATGTAGCCTAACGCCTATACATGTGAACTGGTATAGCGTTACCCAGTCAGCCTGTACCCATACCAACTAACCGCTTTACGTGTCGAGTATCATGTAAACACAGGACCTCAGCTAGCTGGTTGGCTAAGCTAGCTCTTCCATCACAACGTCAACATGAAGTTGAACACGGCTACTCGATGGTGGAGCCGTTTAAACGACCTAGACAACATAGTTGACGATTTACACCTCTTTAAACGTAGCCGAGTGGGAAACACATCAACATGCGAGGCATATCCAACACTACGGTGGCTAGTAGGCGCTACGGGGGGACATCGAAACACTGGCTTCCTTGCAGGTGCGAGATTCTCATTTACAGGCGAACACTTACCCCCATAATATCGGGAAGCGGTGTGGATGAGAAGCAGCAACACGACGATCACGGACGATATCAGCTTGGCATTTTTTATGTTGAAATACTGATTTATTTCTCGTTTGCCTAGGCTATAGGCCAGAACCGCCATCTTTTCTCCTCCATGACAACAACCAGACGGAGGGGATGCGGCGCAGAGCTCCGGGACCCCGGGCACGGTTCGTGCGTTCACGCCCCCGCTGTCTGATGCCGCTGCTGCTTCTGCAGCCGTGCGGTTCGGTACTCCTTCCTGTACATCTTCTTTCTCTTCTTCTTTTTCTTCATACGACCCTTGGGTTTCCTCGTCCATCAACGCAGAGTGAAAGCAAAGAAGAGAAGACAACAGTTGAATAACATACAACTCGCATGTCAGTAAAGTGCGGGTACGACACTGTCCGACTACGACACTGTCCGACTCCACTACAACTAGTGCGTTCCTTAAGTTAGTATATGAATTGGTCGTTTTGAATTTTTTTGTAAGGGCCAAGGAGGAGTTACAACTGACAGTACTGTGAATCCCCGCCCTTATTTCCATTACATTGTTTGTGGCTGAATGATACACCGCCACACAGAGGTATTTAGTTCGACTCACCAAGTTGTACAGATGAGCAAACTGATTACCGGTACTTACATTATAACAACAATAATTATTATAATAACTACTTGTAGAGAACCTTTCAAAAGCTGACTACGGATCCATCAATTAAAAATAAATAAAGGAAAATAATTGTTTCGATGTAGATATAGCTACCATTATATTAACTAAAATCCATAATTTTTATCTGAAACAAACTAGGGATTACACACTGCGATAGAACCACATAAAGTTTTTTTCAAGGAAGGAAATATTTTCCAATCAGAGGTCATTTGTGGATACTCTCATGTCAAGGAATCCAACTAAGTAGTCCTATTACTGCAATTAATAGATAACTTAAACAAACGGTGTTCAAAACGGTGTAGGTTTGGCTTGAAATATGATACAGCGACATATGGGTCGGGCTGGAATGTGGTGTGCCAACAATTAAAGCAGTAATCGAAGGCTCTTTGTTTTGTTATAAATATATTATATTCTGAATAGCGTTATTTCATAGGATCTAATTGATCTGATTTATTTACTTGTAGGGATCAATAATCATGTAAAATAATAATTTGGAGGCATTTAAGTACAGTGTACGTCAAACATTTATTTCCCTATAATTGCAAGAACATTTCAACTTTATTAACATATATCTTGAAACATATCACTTACATTTTGAAATATAACACAATGAAATTGTGTAAAATAAAACTGTACCATAAGTTTACTCTGTGTCATAAAATAAAAAAAATAGCAATGAAAAGACTTTCTGCAAATAAACAGGGGCGTAACTCTTTGGACTGCTACTAATTGGACCTTTAGTGCCCTCCTCCTGGGTCCTTTGCGGCATTGAAATAACGTGGGGTGCAATAACTAGTGTACAACTAGGTGGCTGTGGAGATTGGCAAAATCGGACACTGCCAAGATAATTAGTGTGGTGGTGAGTTACGACCTGTGTTTGTTTGTTCAAATAAAAGGCAGCTCTCATATTAAAGGGGACATATTATACCACCAGGTGTGAGTGTGATTAGCCTTACAAGCTGTTTCGAAAATCTGCCCCATATGACATCACTAGTGGGCGTGTCCACCTAGATCTGTGCTGGGTAGATGAGCAACGTTTACTTCAGTCCACTGGGTAGGTTGGTAGAATGATCTATCCAGCACACATCTAGTTGGACACACCCACTAGTGATGTCATATGGGGCAGATTTTCAAAACGGCTTGGAAGGCTAATCACAGTCATACCTGGTGGTATAATATGTCCCCTTTAAGTAGTGTACGGAGCATGAGACCGTTTAAACCTGACACCTGTGTGGTTCCTTCTCCGACGCTGCAATATCTTCTAAGCGAGCATCAGGGTTAGTTTTCCTAACAGTTCGCACATTTACTTACTAATTGCTGTGTTTGTTAACACTAGCTAACTTAATGGTTACAAGCTTCCAGGCCAGGGAGAGGGATCAACGTTAGCTGAAGTCAAGACCACATTCTAAATCTGCTGTCAAAATTATTCATTGTCAGTTTTGCGGCCATGCATGTGACACTAAATTGATGTAAACTGATGACTACTATTTGTTAGGCACATGAAAATTCAAATTTGGAATCAGAGGATCTATTCCGAGATCACTGTTACATATAAAAAAAAAGATGAACCAGTGCCTCTGTTTCTTGGTTACAATGAGTGGGAAGGAATAAAGTATTCGCCAATTAAAAGTCACTTCTCAAGTGTGACTCTATTAGACAGCAAGTTCATTCCCACAAGCAGAAGATGCGTTTTGGTAATTGAACAAAAGATATTTTGGAAGATGTATGGGTTGGCACTAAAAGGGCAGGAAATCCGTTGTTTCAATGAAATGATAAAGCCTTGGGTCTGACACTATCAGGAGGCCTTTGAAGTGACCAATCCACTTGGCTCAAGAAGCATAAGAGAAGCATTCGGTTCTTCACACTTACCCAGACTCGTGCCAGTCTGGATATGGGACAAGATTCATAGCCGAATGGAACCTGAAGTGTGACAACTTCTGTTGTGACTCAGACACGTTGAACTAACTTGTGCGCCTGTTATCACCAGAAGCCAGATAGCCCGCTGATCCAGGAGGTCATCCAGGTCATGCTCCTGAGCCACCGAAAAAAAAAAAAAGATGATGGTTGAAAAGTTGATGCAGAAGGGAGTCAAGAGCAGAGAAGAACTGAAGTACGTGCAGTAGGAAAATATGGTAGATTATATTATATATTTTATTATTAAATGCCTTGATTGCTGGAAATCACAAGGTGTTTGGCATAATTAAAACTGGTCTTGTGGTACTCCTCTCCAATGTAAAAGGACATGTGATCGGGAGGGGAGTACTTTTTGACTGAGTGAATCAATAAAATGTGTTTTCAGATGCAGATGACAAATGCTGTGCTATAACCTCTCCCAAGCAGCCTTCTAGCTATGCTTTCACCCCAAAGGTGAAGCAAATATTCCACCTGCTATTCGTGCGAGTATACAAGTTTGATCGCACAAACTTAAACACTGAAGATATCCCACACTCAGAGATGGCGTGACCTTAGTCAACGTGCCGTGTAGATTATGAAGCTGAGAACCACACGTCACAGCCATAGGCTGATAACAACCAAACTTTGGGCGCCCCAGAATCCCCTGTAGTGATAGGAGTCCTGAATATAACCTGCTACATACAAATACATACATATTATCTTAAAAAAAACACTGTAGTGGTTGTGCTAGCAGTCAAATGGATAGGTGGTTGACTGGCTTTCTAAATCAAACTGTCTCGAAGTCCTTAGGATACTATTGTTGGGTATTTAGTGGGATCATTCAAAATACCCTCACCGTGTACAGTTAATAGTCAAGGTATCTGCTCTCTGGTGATGAAAACTCTGGTTTATTGTCGAGCTATGTCGCTAGCTGAGTTGGCAAAGGTGGTAGTAGTGCTAGCGGTCTCTTGGTTCGCTGGTGGACTTTAAGGTGCGTTAACCTTGCAAACACTCCCGGGGCCGGGGCCGTTATATTTTAAACACAAATCCCTGTTTTTGGAGTGCTTGATCCTTCAATAGCCTCTTATTAAATTAGCATCCAGATCATTTTGGTCATTTAGACTTTCTGAGGGTATTTCTCATGAGGTGAGGGAGGCAGGTGGGTGCAGGTTCAACGTGATAGTAAAACATTTTTAAGAGTTGGTCCCTGATTGCTCTACATATTGTTGCCCTTGCCATAGTGCCACTGTAGGCAATTGCCTAGATCGCCTATGGACGCACCGGGGCAAATACCTTTTTGAAAAATATCCAGAGTAACTTGTGAGTGTTGTGTTGTGATGTGAGAGAGCGTTTTTGCAGGGAGTGCCTTTGCAATTACTTACTCAGACAGGCACTCCAGCTCCCCTGATACCTCGGCTGCCAACATTCCAAGACAGTTTGACCTTTTGTGAACCTTTCTAACAAGTCATGGGCCTTGGTGCCTTTGTCAGAGGGTTCAGGCGCTATACTCTTGGCTGGTTAACACACTAGTTTGACAGGAAGGTTTCAATGTGCTGTGTCTGTGTCAACTTTGCTCTCAAATATTCCCCAAAAAGTTATCAAGTGTTCCTGCTTCATGAACGCACTGTATTGAATCATGAATCGAAGCAGAGGCAGAGCATACTCTGTGCAATTACACAGTGGACATGGAGATCTACAGGCTGTTGTCTTTTGATAATGGCTTTAGATTCAGAATATGTGTCTGTCATATTGGCAGCCCCATCATATGTCGGACTTTCTAATCCTGACATGTGCAGTTCATTCAGTGTTTGATTGAAAAATAATACATATTTAAGACATGTAACAATCTTTCCTGGCATGCGTAAAAATACCAGGGAGGTTGTGAAGGTGGTGCAACCTGTTCTCATTTCTTAAATTCACTTGACTACATTGTCCCAGTAGTTGACACACTGACGTTTTTAATACAGCAAGTTGGCAATTCCAGTGTAATTATTTTGTGATTAATTGAGAAAATAGCAAAACCATCATTGCTCTCCTCTACACTAAAAGCAGCAATAAATCCTAAAATAAAAGAAAGTATGCAGTAAGATAAAAGCTTCATACTGTATAGGTGTGGGGGGACGTGCGACGTCTGGCCTGCAGGGGGAGTATGGGCAGGTTGGGAGCGCACCGGATTGGCTGTGGGGGGATTGGACCTAAGTGCGAGCAGGTGTCAGCACTCAGGCCAATCAAGGAGTGTTTGTACTTCTGTGCCTGCTTTGTGTTGTAGTGAAAGAGGAATCCAGGAAGGATCGGGAGCGGAGAGACAGGGGCGATTGCCGCCAGAGATCGCCTTGAACGCACCCTGTGACCGCTTTGAGCGGAGTTATGATTTATATTTAAACGACTTGTGTTTTGTTGGACTTGCGAGCGATCAAAATAGAAGGACTTTCTATCGGAAAAGCAAACCTGGTGTCCAAGCGCTCTGTGAACCCCGTACAGTGGAGCCCAACATCGGGATCGAGCGCAGGGAAATGGACCAGTCCCCATTGGGAAACGTACTCGGGCACCTGGCCCCCCTGGAACTCCTCGCCTCCGGCGGACGCGGCGAAGGACCCCGAGGGGCGGGACCCGCAACGCACATACACGTCCCGAAGATGGGGGAGGCAGACGACGCGGAAGCCTTTATCAAGACCTTCCAGGGGGGTGGCCGAGGTCTCAGGGTGGCCTCGCCCGGAGTGGGCGCACCGTCTCCTGCCGCTCCTAACAGGAGAGGCGCAGCTAGTGGCCCACAGTCTGCTGGCCGGGGCCCAGCGAGACTACGACGCCATCACCAGGGCCATCCGAGACCGGCTGGGCCTCTACCCGGAGGAACATCGCCGGCGGTTCCGGGCGCTGGCCTTCAGTGAGGGGGAACGACCCTTCGCCTTCGCCCAGCAGCTGAGGGACCAGGCAAGGAGGTGTCTGGTCCCAGACCGGAACACGGCGGAGGACGTGGTGGAGCAGGTGGACCTGGAGAGGTTCGTGGAGTGGCTGCCGGCTAGGACCTCCGCCTGGGTCCGGTACCACCGGCCGAGTTCTTGGGTTGGATTGGGCAGGGTTTCCACTGGCTGTTAGGGGGACTATGGGGGTGCGGACGCGACCGGTAGGGACATGTAAGTCGTGTACTGTGTTCTGCGCCAAGGCGGGGGCGGCCGACGCTGCTCAGGGATCGGGGAAGGCGGGGGATTCCCAACCCGAGGTCCCAGCGCCGAGGTTCCCACCGGTGGAGGATTTCCCCCTCGAGCAGTCTCGGGACGCCACACTGAGGTCTGCCTACGACCAGGTGATGGCTATTGATGGGAGTAAGGTCCGGCCCGACGCAGCGCTGACTTACCCACATTTTATAGTGGTTAGGGTTAGGCTTTATCGGGTGAGTCGTGTGAGGAGTGAGGAGGTTATTACTCAGTTGCTGGTACCCAGGAGCCGCCGGGAAATGGTTTTCCAGGCGGCGCATTATAACCCAATGGCGGGCCATTTGGGGTACGATAAAACACTTAACCGGTTAATGGCCCGGTTCTATTGGCCGGGGATTCGGGCGGAGGTGCGCAGGTGGTGCGCATCCTGCCCCGAGTGCCAGTTGGTGAATCCTCCGGCCGTCCCCAGGGCTCCCTTACGGCCCCTTCCCCTAGTGGAAGCCCCCTTCGACCGCGTTGGCATGGACATTATCCGGCCATCGATTTGTGTTATTCCTGATCGACTATGCAACCCAATACCCGGAAGCAATTCCGTTGCGCAACATCTCCGCGAAGAGTGTTGCGCAGGCGTTGTTTCATATCGCGGGTGGGAATCCCGAAAGAGTCTCTCACTGACCAGGGCACCAATTTCATGTCACGCACGATTAGGGAACTGACCTTTAACGGGTTGTTAAAGGTCAAGGCCATCCGCACAAGCGTCTATCACCCAGCCATGGATGGCTTGTGTGAGAGGTTTAACCGGATGTTAAAGTCCATGATCCGTAAATTCGTACACGAGGATGCTCGAAATTGGCATCAATGGCTAGACCCTCTGTTGTTCGGGAAGTGCCCCAGGCTTCAACTGGGTTTTCCCCATTTGAGTTGCTTTATGGGTGCAAGCCCAGGGGCGTCCTGGACCTCATTAAAGAAAACTGGGAGGATGGGTCCAGTGACAGCAAGAACGAAATCCAGTACGTCATGGACTTGCGTGCAAAGCTTCACTCACTCGGGGTATTGTCAGGTGAGCACTTGCACCGAGCCCAGGAGAGTCAGAGACGCCTGTAAAACAGAGGGACTAGATTATGCAATCTCACCCCGGGGGATAAGGTCCTTGTACTATTGCCCACCTCTAGCACCAAATTACTCGCGAAGAGGCAAGGGCCCTTTGTGGTCACACGGCGGGTCGGGACGTGGATTACAAGGTTCGGACAGGGGTTCGGACAGGGGCAAAAACAAGCAGGTCTACAACATCAACCTCCTAAAGAGGTGGAACGATGCGGTCCCTGTCGCATTTGCGTCGAAGTTACCGGAGAGGGAAGACCTCGGGCCGGACGTCCCTAGCCCAGGCCCCATCCCCCCGGTCGGTCAGGGCGAGGGTCTCTCAGGGAGTCAGGCGAGGGACGTTGCCGGTCTGCAACTCCGGTTCGCCGACGTCTTTTTCGTCCCTGCCCGGTCGCACCCCGCTAATTACTCACAACATTGAGACGCAGCCCGGGTTAACGGTGCGGACACGCCCCTACAGGCTGCCCGTCCACAAACAAAATGTGGTGCGGCGTGAATTGGCAACCATGTGGGAGTTGGACGTGGTCAAGGAGTCTTACAGTGACTGGTGCAGTCCCGTCGTGCTTGTGGGGAAGCCGGACGGGTCTGTCCGGTTCTGTGTAGACTACCGTAGGGTGAATGCGGTGTTGAAGTTCGACGCCTACCCAATGCCTCGGATCCTGTTGGATCCTGTTGGACTTGCGAGCGATCAAAATAAAATGACTTTCTATCAGAAGAGCAAACATGGTGTCCAAGCGCTCTGTGAACCCCTTACAATAGGCCATTTGGTAATTATCTGTATTGAGAAGCAAAATTTAATTGATGAGAAAAGGAGAAAGACCAAGGAGCAAGCTGACCAAGGAGAAAGACTTGGTTAGCTTGATCTACTCTGGCAGGCCGTGACAAAGCCTTGGTTTGGGCAAACGTGGAAAAGGACCAGACTCCATTTTAATTGGTAGTGAAGTCAGTCAATAAATGTATATAAACCGCCTTCTCTAAAACCTTTAGATAAGGATGGAGGAGCGGGCAGGTGTATTTTGGGACAGGATGTATTTGAGCCTGTCCCAAACTCAGGATTACATCCTTGTAATCCTGAGTTTCTCTACAAAGAAGGTTTTGAGCTCAGAACGGAGGTCCAGTGGTGGCCAGGTTAAGAGGGAGAGCTGGAGTGTTCTTTAAGCCACAGCATGACTTGGCCTTCTACATTTGAGTACATTAATTTACAACCATTAAAACCATGCATTCTGAATAATATTTTAAATATTTGTTAAATATATCAAACAAAACAAAAGGAAAAATGTTCAAAGCGTTTTAGTAAATGTGTACCTTACATGGGCTGTTAAGAAAAAAACGAAGACTAGTAAACCTTTTGATTTATTACTTGCTTGTCAACCTTCAAACCGGTATGCAGCAATTACAGTTTTACACGCCACCTAGGTGACTTTTAACTGGAAAATCCGGTTTATGGAAACTTGCAGACAAAAGGGAATGACAATGGAGCAATGTTGCCATGCAGGAGATCTCTCCCTGAGGGTGTGAGGTGGGGGTGTGAGGACCAGACTCCATTTTAATTGGTAGTGAAGTCAGTCAATAAATGTATATAAACCGCCTTCTCTAAAACCTTTAGATAAGGATGGAGGAGCGGGCAGGTGTATTTTGGGACAGGCTGTATTTGAGCCTGTCCCAAACTCAGGATTACATCCTTGTAATCCTGAGTTTCTCTACAAAGAAGGTTTTGAGCTCTGTACGGAGGTCCAGTGGTGGCCAGGTTAAGAGGGAGAGTTGGAGTGTTCTTTAAGCCACAGCATGACTTGGCCTTCTACATTTGAGTACATTAATTTACAACCATTAAAACCATGCATTCTGAATAATGCTAAAATATTTTGCTTGCATACAACTGTTAAATATATCAAACAAAACAAAAGGAAAAATCTTTAAAGCGTTTTAGTAAATGTGTACCTTACATGGGCTGTTAACAAAAAACGAAGACTGGTAAACCATTTGATTTATTACTTGCTTGTCAACCTTCAAACCGGTATGCAGTAATTACAGTTTTACACACCACCTAGGTGACTTTTAACTTGGAAAATCTGGTTTATGGAAACTTGCAGACAAAAGGGAATGACAATGGAGCAATGTTGTCATGCAGGAGATCTCTCCCTGAGGGTGTGAGGTGTGTTGCACGCCCTGTCATACCTTGTGGTTGATCCGAATGAACACGCTAATCCTGTTGATGGAGAAGCTGCAACTTGTGGTGTGGGTACTAGCAGCATAGCTGTGATTGCTGAGGCTTAACATGTAGGTGACAGAGCTGCAAAGAGCTAGGCATCGCATGACGTGCAGTGGCTTACCCTAAAGGCCTTTTTATGGTCCCACGTTCCCGCAACGCAATGACCATGCAGATGCTTCGACGCAGTCGTGAACATTTATGGTTCTGCGTCGGGTTTTAGTAAGCGGACCAATCACAGCCCTTGCTGCTGCTTCGCCTCGACGCAAGGTTACGATTTTTGAGAGCCGCACGTCCGGCCCTTGCGATGGACGCAAGGAGGGTCCGTAAGGACGTAAGGGGTCCGTAACCCCCTTGCATTGCGGGAAAGTGGAACCATAAAGAGCCCTTTATTCCACGCAATAGTAAACCACTGCACATTATGCAACGCCTAGGCCTGACACTTGGTACTACAGAAGATAAGGAGAATTTTTCCCTAGGTGGGCAAGGAAGTACGAGCCCCAAGTTTCTGCAAATAGGAATATTTGAGCCACCAGTAGAGCCAAACAAGGTAGGGCTAGAGTTGGAACTACTGATACTGATGTGAGTGGAATAAAAAAGAGATTAATAAATAAAATAATACAGGGGTTGAAACAGAGTTCAGGAATGGAGGGGGTTGATGTATGTATGGGGTGATTATTAATCTCCATGCTGTTTCTCTGCATGCCAAAATCAAACTTTACTTTTTCATTTTTGTACTATGTATCCTCAGAAACAAAAAATGTATTTACTCTTTGTATGAATGGTAGCACTTTAAAATAAGATATGCAAAAACATGGGTTACTGAGGAATGAATGAATAACGAATCATGAGGTTGAACCAGTCTGCATTTTGATCACTTGCCATAATAACACTGTCATGTGTTTTATCAAAACACCATCAGGCACATTTAAATAGAGTTTTGTTGATGTAGACAACTCTTTTGTATGTCTGATTTTTTCAGTGTTCAGTGCCTGTTTGTGAGGAATGAATTGTTTGGAAGTTAAGCTTTTGTTTTTGTTTCATTTTAATATGCCTTTCATCAACGGTGGATTTGGGATTTTATAACTAAACTTAAACTGCTTCACTACTGGTAAACCAATGGTGAATAGATGGTTCAAAAAGCTTAACTACTGGTGAACGAATGGTTCATGAAAGAGTAACAACTCAGTAGCCTATGATGCATGACTTAACATGAAGGTAAACAAAAAGCTTAACTACTGGTGAACGAATGGTTCAAAAAGCTTAACTATTGGTAAACAACTGATTCAAAAAGCTTAAATACTGGTGAACGATTTATTCAAAAAGC
The DNA here is from genome assembly GCF_902167405.1 of Gadus morhua. Lineage (NCBI taxonomy): Eukaryota > Metazoa > Chordata > Actinopteri > Gadiformes > Gadidae > Gadus > Gadus morhua. The sequence continues at coordinate 16,237,991 of NC_044069.1, forward strand.
TTAACTACTGGTGAACGAATGGTTCACAAATAAGTAACAACACGTCATCGGTCAGATCCAGCTCTACCAGCTGATCCAGTGTGGGACCCAAGCCAGCACCCAACAGCGCTTGATACCAAGGGCTGCAGGTTTGAACCGTGCCCTGCAGCGGTGGACAATTGCTTTTAAGCCTTCAACATTACTAATGCCACATAACAAACCTCAAATGTGAATATTAATGTATGTATTGTGTGTATGTATTGTGAATATCTTCATTAAAATATGACAATCATCCCGTCTGTGCCCTGTTCATTTATTAACTAATTGTGAAATCCCAGGAAAATTCCAATTTGTCAGTTTGCTAATTCACATTCATTAATACAGTATCCCCCCTAGTCTGTTTACCAGTTACTCTTCTGTAGGTACTGAATAAACGTCATTTAGGGCCCTGGTCGTTCATCAGTAACTACCCACATCTTTACGTACCTTATTGTAAAGTGTTACTGGGGTGGGGAGAATCAAGATGAAATGGAATCAAGGAAGCTCAAGAAAGAGAATGAAGAACAAGGACCCAAATTGCCAACTCCCTTCAGCAGAAGCGACTTTGCCCCCAATAATGTAATCTCTTTATGATTTGATTACGTTATTAAAATTGATATCCGGTGGCCAAAAGACTTGGGCAAAATAGCTTTCTGGTTTCTCCTGTGCGTAACCACCCTGTCTAAAATGCATACAAAAAAAACAACCTAGGCCTATAAACCAGAAATAGACCTCAACTTATCCGTAGTGAGAAAAAACTAAATTGTGCACAAAATATTGATACTACAAGGAATTCCCAGGGAGGTACGGACTCTTACCCCGACCTTTGGAGAAAAATGATATCCAGTAAGGTTGAATGGGAGCTCTAAATTAGATATTGGACAGAGTTCACTTGGGTCTAGCCTCTAACTCGGGGGATTGTTAACCAATGACTGAAATCCATCGTAGGATGGAACAAGAATTATAGTCCTATCATACAAAACTCTTTGATCACACAACTGGTGATGGCTGGTTTAACTGGTGCACATTGATTTTTCCATGCACAACAGGTGTGCAGGGTGACCCAGCCCAAGAGTCCATTCAGACTTATTCAGGGCAGGGGAGGTACCTTAAGCCAACCACCATCAACACACACACCCACATACCCAACACCAAGTTGAGGTTGGAGAGAATCCCCAACCAAAGTCAACTCTCAACCTTGGACTCTAAAACAGAGTTACCTAACCTAATGAAAATAAGCGGACTCCTTCCAGGGCTGCCATACGTGAAATAAAATAGCACCCAAACCCCATTGTTCTCACACCTCCCTAGGAAGACGGGTGGAGTGTTTGGGGAATAGCCGCAGACAGCTCTTCTGGGTCCTTTATTGTTCTGGAAAGGCCACACATTTGGTGTCAGTTTAGCAATGACAATGCCGCACGCCACTCAGATGGCTGCCACACCCAGAATACCTTTGCTGGGCTCCTCCAGACAAAACACACAGCGAGGTCGTGTTGGAAATCCGTTTTATTGTTAGGTTGATGAGGGTAGGTTACGTGTTGTTAGGTTGTCGACCAGGTTACGTTGACTGTTACGTCATGTATCATGAGTATGTGCAGTGATGATTGGTTGAACCTGTGCACATCGATTTCGGGTGTGCAGCCTGATCCAGCCCCAGAGTCCAACAAGTCTGACTCCGGCTAGATGTGGAGGTCAGGAAGGCTATTGCTGGAAAGTAAGGCATAGCACACTAGAGAATCTGGCAGAAGACAAGTGAATCTTGCCGGTCTATGTAGGAGACTGGTAAGGAAGGTAAGAGAAGAAGGAAAGCGGAGATGGATGGGGAAGCACAGCTGAGGAAGGAGCCATTTGGTTGTACTTGTTGTTGTAAGGAAGTTATAGGTGGCAGACTTATTGGGTGAACACAGGTCAAAAAGTGAAACCATCAAGGTAAACCCGTGACATTCCGTTTCACACATTTCAACTGGCCGCCAACCAAAAGCATTTTTGCCTTCTGTCAGCTCCCTGCTGTAGGATTTAATGCATGACTTGCAGATGTCAGATACATTGTACAAACAGCATAACAATTTTGGGCAACTGAGCACTATCCAATCCCCCATGGGAGTACATCAGATTGATATAGTTTGTCTGATATATACAACAGACAAAAATGGAGACGCAGAACCAGAGCAAGTGGAGGTGGGTTAGTGGGGCTGGGGGGTAAGATTCAGCTCAGCACGCCTAACTTCACAGTGTGTGTTTGTGAAGTTATGGCTTAAATTGACCGCCTGTGCATTTTGATTGATGGATAGATAGATAGAAACTATATTAATCCCTATGTAAGGTTCTCTCATGAAATTGCACTTCGGGCAGCAGGAAACACCATGAAACAAATAGAATAAGAGTTAAAAACAAGTATAAATGTGCAAAAGTCCAAAATGCCAAATGCAAAACATTTATATGCAGGGAAATGATATAGAAGAATACCGTACTATTCAATATTTACACGAGGGAGTGCTTATACAGTGCATAAAAACAGTGTAAGAAAACAGTGTATCAAACAGCCAGTTGTTGATATGCAGTGTTATGTTATGTTGTGGGTCAGGCCTGGTGCTCCTCCCCGACCTCTGTGCTCCTCCGAGTGTGGGGCCGAGCTCTTCAGTCGGTCGGTGTTGCTCTTGCCGAGGAGCATCCTGTTGCTGAACAAGCGTCTCTGGTTGCTGACAACAGTGTGCAGAGGATGGCTGACATTGTCCAGATTAGCCAGCAGTTTGTTCGATGTTCTCCTCTCTGCCGCTGTCACCAGAGGGTCCGGCTTCATGCCGACCACCGAGCCGGCCCGCCTAATCAGCTTGTCCCACCTTAATAAGTTCTGTTTAGATATGCTGCCCCCCCCCCCCCCTAGCACACCACAGAGTAGAAGAAAACGCTTGCTACCACAGTACAGGGCTTTCCTGCAGATGTTGAATGATTGCAGTTGTCCAGCTACAGCCTGAGCTCCTTAAAGGAGTTCTCAAATACAGCCCCCTAGATCTGAGCTGATCTAGGAGGTGGTCTGGACTTCCCATAGTCTATGACTAGCTCTTTGGTTTCCGACGTGTTGAGATGCAGGTGGTGTGTGTGGCACCAGATGACAAAGTCCCTCACAAGGCTCCTGTACTCCTCCTCACTGTCACCCCTTATGCATCCAACGATGGCTGTGTCATCAACAAACTTCTGAACGTGAAACAACTCAGAGTTGTAACAGAAGTCAGAAGACAGTGTTACCTGCAACTAATGGGCAGAACATGACAATACTGTCCTGCCACAACTATTACCATTATTGGCTTCCATGTTAGATGTTAAGGCAAGATGTCAATATACAATGTCCCAGTTAGGTTTTCAGGTTAGGGGGTTAGGGTTAGCCATCCATATTTGATGCTCATGTTAGGATTCTTTATTAGCCATCCATGTTAGACATTCATGTTTGATGTTAAGGTATCGATATGAGACATGCCAGTGAGATGTTCAGGATGGCTGCTCATGTCAGGGGTCCATGTTAATGGTTAAGGTTAGGTGTCCATAAAAGAAGACCCAGTTAAATGTTTAGGTTCAATGTCCATTAGTGCAGGTTTGTGTGTTAGCTGTCAGCAGCATGTTTATTTCTTCTGATAAATAAGGAACATTAACGATCACCCGCAGTGAAAATAACCCACATATCTTCTATGTGTTTCGTTATTGATGAATTACATACAATTGCTATGCTTATTGCTAAAATAAAATGTATCATGTGCTGTTGGACTGAAAGGACACAGTCAGGAGGCACAACTGTGGTTGCAGGTTATACTTACGAATAACATCAACCCTTCTCACCGTGTAGTACACCACAACACGGCCTGTTTGTTGGGCTGAAACATTTACATTTACATAATAGCAGAAGCTTTTTTACAAAGCGAATTACAATAAGTACATTTGTCAGAAGAAAGAGGAAAAATATATCCCTGTTGGTACACAGTAAGGTTGTTCATAGAACCAAGTGCCAAGCACCAACAATTGTGAGGTTAATCCCTTCCCCATGTACAACAAAGGTAGCTAGGATAAGATCTTACACAATGCCAAGTGCTATAATTAAGTGCCAGGACGTAAAACATCAAATGGGGGTTGGGGGAGGGGGTGGCTATGAAGAGTCTAGGTGAACTCTGAACAAGTGAGTGTTGAGTCTCCTGCGGAAGCTGGTGAGCGACTCTGCGGTCCCGACATAGGCATCCTGGTACACAAGGATCTAAGATGGTTGACGTTAATCTAGGCGTGGTACTGTTTGAGTTCCCCTATGAGAGGCCATTGTTTCCAGTTTAATGACTTGATTTACAATTCCTCATAATTAATCCATCCACAAATATCCCATGCAACAGACCAAGAGGCCCTATAACATTAAAACAGGATCACATATCACATCATGATGTCAGAATATATTTTGTAAATTCCTCTCTGTGTAATTCATTACATAAGGAAAACTCTGCAGACTTACAATACATGGAAGGGGGAGCCATTGTATAGCCAGCCTCTGCTAGACCCGGTACCGGAGGATGTTCGTCCCGGCCTCTGAATAGCTGGCCCCCAACGGGTCCAACAGTGGACCGCTGGAGTAGAAACATGGAAGACACTGCTTAGTTTGTATGATAATAATTCTGTTATTCATTATTACGCGTTGATTATTTCCGTGTGCTCTTGAGCTACTAGTATGCAGAGGTACGTGGTGAAGTGGTGATAGTTAGACTTGAGGTCTATCTGTGTTCTCATCATGAACGTACAGTTGTGGGGACGGAGACATAGATAGACGGAGATGCTGGAGGGAGACAAAAGTGTCGGGCTGCTACTTCTGTGCAGCCTCCAATAATTACAGGATTGTCTGCCAGAGTATCCTTTCTTCTACTGAGTGCCTTCTTACACTTCAAACGCTTGCTGCCCAAAAGAGTGTCTGAAGCGGACAAATTGAGAACTTCTGTTTGCTCCATGATCGTAGACAAATGATGCGCTACAGTGTAAAGGTATACAAACACAATATGTGCCTGCTCCATCCCAAATTGGAAGAACACTATCTGGCGCCTCGCTGAAGAAGGCCACGTTCTTACACTGCCCTCTAGCGTTTGTGAACAACATTGCCTTTGAACAGAGCGGTTAACTTTCAGGGAGAAAAAAACATAAATAGATACTGGTAGTATTGAAATAAACCATTTCTTTTTTTTTTTATCTTCCTTTCTTTCATTCCAAGTGAGATGAACAAGTGAAGGAGCCCTTGAATAAATTGGACTTCATATGTAGGCTATCAGAGCCATGTTTCAAAGAATATATGTATCGCAAAGCATAAAAAGGAGAAGAAACCCCTGTTTGATTTATTTTGCCTGTACACATTAAAGATAGGCTCACTAAATTGTTTCATACTGATTAGTCATGCACTAAGCACTACCGCCCACACGTTGGAGTTATCAGCATCATTTAAGCATCCAACGAACCTTGGAGGACACGCATATCTTTTCAATTTTTATTCATTCAGAATATTTACATACTATTTGAAAATTAAAGAGGCTGGGATTTTGTTTTATATCATTTGTTTATATTGTTCAGTAGTAGTAGGCCTGTATGCCTAAATGAGGCCGTAGCACAGTTAACGGACGAGCAGAGGTGGTGACGTCATCGAGTCCGCTGCTCATGATGATATCGCTGCGTTGCCTCTGCGGAGACAGCGCACCCAGGGGAAAAAATACTATAGTTTACTACAGCATTTACTACAGTATACTATATATTACTATAGTATACTATAATATACTACAATATAGTTTGGGATTTACTATAGTAATTTCCCAGACATTGTAGTGTACTATGGTAAATACTATAGTAAGTTACTACACAGTGTAGTATACTATAGAGAAAATTACTATAGTAAATCCCACACTGTATTGTAGTATAGTATAGTAATCTATAGTATAGCCTACTACACTGTGTAGTAACTTACTATAGTATTTACCATAGTACACTACAATGTCTGGAAAATTACTATAGTATACTATAGTTTACTGTAGTAAAACTACTATAGTAAGGTTCAAAAAACACTACAATATTTACTATAGTGTATATAGGGTATACTATAGTTGATTATTTATTTATTATTATGTATAGTTTATTTACTATAGTAAACTATAGAATCTTTTCATGTGGGCACTGGGCAGCAACACCTCTACCCAAGCCCCCCCCCCCCCCCCCCCCCCCCGGAACCGTCGCATTTACATCAGAATGAAACCCAATAAACCGGCAATGTGTGTGGGTCCGGCGGGAGGGTAAATTGGGGTGCTAGCTCAAGCAACCTAATACAAACCTAAGTTAGGCTACTTTTTTAGCATGATGCTGATGCTGTTGCGGCTCTCAGCTGTGCCAGAGCGTTCACATTTGCTAGGGAAACCACCTGACGTCGCCGCCCGGTGCAGCAGTTTGAACTGCCCAGTTTTTAGAACGTCGCAGCCCGATCTCGTCGCAAGGAGTCGCAAGGAGTTGCGAGTTGCAAGTCGTTGCGAGGTGAAACTTTGTCTGAACTGGGCTTAAAGGTGACATATTGTACCATCAGGTGTGAGTGTGATTAGCCGTTACAAGCCGTTTTGAAAATCGGCCTCTTCTGACATCACAAGTGGGCGTGTCCACATATATGGTGGTACAATATGTCACTTATAAGTTGATTTGTTTTTCTACTATTCTGTATGTTTCTGACCTTGCCCTGAAACACCTTACTCTGTCCACTGTGGTTTTGAATTAGCTTTGTAAAGAGGAGTGTTGTCATGTCAAAGGGTGTTTCATGGCTACCACTCGAAGATAAATAAAGTATGGATGCATCACCAGAATCCAAGGCCTCGATCCAAATCACACCAAAATTTATTTGGATGCAAAAGCTGTATTATGCGAGGAAAAGCAGTGTCAGAAGAAGGGGCATATTTACATGACAACAAAGTATGTTAGTAATCAAACATTGGCATGGACAGTTTCAACAGATATATTACTGTACATATGTCGGGTGCTTTGTGTTTAGAAAAAGGGAGCAGGAAAAAGGGTATTGAGGATCAATGAAGATGTGAATTTAATTTTACATCGAAAGACGATTATGCAAATCATCAGCTAAACTGAGGGCTGTAACCAAAAAAGAAAAAAAAAGAAAAAACAGTTGTCGTTCTTCTACAACTTCTAACCATTGTGTTGTCGAAACACAAAAGCACTCTAGTCACTGAAGGATGGAGTTGTTCGAACACTGGACATGCTTTATTTCAGAACCATTCACAATTTATTTAAACATCTCACATATACAAAATAGGTACAATAAACTTTGTGGTGTTGGCTTTTTTTTCAGGGGGGGGGGGGAAAGAGAGTTTTTTTGCGCTGAAATGCAGTATGTCAGTATGACCACTGAGTGTGGGACTTGAGAAGAGTAAAAAGCTTGGACAAAAAGAAAACCTTCTACACAAAAAAAATGAGAAAGGAAAGGAAATCAAATGAAACAACGGAGGGGGGGAAAAAACAACCACACAAGGCATTAGTTTAAGGGGGATTCCACCTGCTTAAACTGGGGGGGTGGTAGGTACCAGGGAGGACTAGCGCGATGCTCCTGGTTGGAAGGTCAATACAAAGTAATACAGATGGGCAGAGTGGTTTGCTGCGTAATAGCACCATAGATCTCATGGACCCCCGCAGTAGAGCACCCTCTGATGGAACGGCGACAGACCTCGAAGTCTCGCAACTTTTCCAACACCTTCTGTTGCAGGAAACCGGGTTTTGTCAATAGTATTTTCTTAATGTACAGGTCGTGAGGTAGTCTAAACCTTTTTTTCATGGAAATTGTGGTTTTAAACCTCCTCCTCTTTGGAAGATATACAAAGACCACAAAGTGATGCATACTTTCAGCGTTTTTATTACACTTCTTTTATTTTTTACAAAACGATGGCATGGTGTCCCACAACAAGGTGTTTTCCTGCGTTCCCATTCGTTGGCTGTATTAATTTGCATTGCACAATCGCTCCATTCAGTCCGTCCGTTCCACTCCGATAGTTGCCCAGCTTAAGCAAGTGGAGGCGCCGAGAGGAATCAGCATTCAGTATAAAAAAACAACAAAGAAAGAAGGGCAGAGATTTTCTTTTTTTCTTTCTTTCACTCTTTTTTTCTGGGAGGGGGAGGTGTTAATTTAACATGAGTCTATTTATTTGAAACAGACTGGGCCAATGTCCAAGCCAAACTCCTGATCGGCTCCACCAATGTCCAAAGGTGCAATGTCGAGGATGGGCAGGCGAGATGGCTTATTTGTTCTGTACTCGATGACTGTCTTGCTCCATTCGCCAGTGTGTGACTGTGAGTGGTGGCGGGGACAAAGAGAGAGAGAAACAGAACGTCAGAAGAGTGGACAACAGGAGCCAATAGACAACACATATCAGAACTATCTGAGATAACTCCCATTCTGTAACACAATCCAGCCGCACAAAGGTCTATCTCCGAGCATACCGTAACCATAACTAATCAGCGTGAATATAACCAACCCAGCTTATAGTAACCTCATCAAGGAAAATAAATAACTAAAACAAGAGCCATGCCAGGACTAAACCCAGTGGCGATAGCGGCTGGTTATGTAGGGGGCTTAAGGCTCAGGGTGGAGGGTAGGGATCACTCACAGTGCATCCGTCTTCCAGCACGTTGAAGGTGAAGCGGCTGTTGCCCTCGGCGCGGAGCTCCACGTCGTTGGAGCCCTGCAGCAGCACGGCCTTCTTCAGGTTGCCGCTCTCAGCGTCCATGTAGGCCACGCTGTTCTTGCAGTGGTAGGTGACGTTCTGGCTGGCCTGGTTGGACAGCAGGCGCATGAAGGCCAGCTGAGTGGCCATGCTCTGTGGGCTGAGGGTCTCGTCGTTGTAGGTGAACTGGAAGAGGGAGAGAGAGAGGGTGGAGGAGGGGGGGGTGGAGTTAGTGGAGGAGTTAATTACTCGCGGAGTAATTAACATTATTATCATTGTCGTTATTATTGAACTGCACAGAATCGAGGAGGGTGGGGTGTTAACCACAGGGGGGCCTCACCTCGGTGCCTCCGTTGATGGTCTCTCCGAACCAGACGTGCTTCTTGGTCTCGGTGCTTCTGAACCAGTTCTTCTGGGCGATGCTGGCGGGGTGGGCGAAGATGCAGGTCTCGCGGGTGGAGAAGTCGCAGAACACCTTGATGGCGTCGTTGGTGCATCCCTGGTTGGGGTCGATCCAGTAGAAGCCTAGCAGAGGGAGAGGGAAGGGAAGGAGCATTTTAGACGCTTAATCCGACTCTCAATCACGGCAAACGGGAACAGGGAGCTACCGCTTAAGGTACCAGGGCTGCCCGAGCCTGGACTCACCGGTGGTCCATTCGGGGTGTCCGAGCTTGATGTCGCGGCAGGTGCGGGCGGGGTTCTTCCTGGAGCCCTCGGGGCTGAGCAGGTTCTCGATCTGGGTGTTCAGGGACTTGATGGTGGCATCAACCTCGTAGTCCTTGGCCCTCAGGTTTGGCTGGTCGGCTCTGTACTCATCGTATCCTCCGGACACGTCGTATCCGTCGCCGGCGGGGCCAGGGGGTCCGGGAAGACCGGGAGATCCGTTGGGACCCTGCCGTCCACGGGCACAAAACGGGTCAGAGAGGGGGTCGACACAATGGCGTCTGATCGGGGTGCTGATCACCCATAAGGAAAGGAGTTAGCTAAAGCTAACTCAAGGACTAGCCTAAACTCATGCATATGAGGTGAGTCTGTTTTTTTAAGGTTATGTTTTTTGAATGAAGGGTCAGGGGCTGGATGGACTCACAGCGGGTCCGAGGTATCCAGGGGGTCCACGGGCACCGGGAGCACCAATGGTTCCATGGCTACCAGATCTACCATCCTTGCCAGGGGGTCCGTGGGGTCCAGCGGGGCCCTGGGAGGAAAACATAATGAACCTTTAGGAGGGGGTGCGGAATAAAGCCACTCTGATGACCAGGTGGTTCAGATCCAGGCATGGTATTGTGGGTAATTGAGTTTTCCACTCACTCTGGGTCCAGAGGGTCCAGCAGGTCCAGCAGAGCCAGAATCACCAGATTGGCCCTGTAGGGAGTGGGAACCGCATCAGAAAACAACAACTAAACACAAACAACAACAACAGACAACCCATAGAAGTTACACTGAATATCATAATATTATAAAGACTTTTATAATGTAAGTGTTTTATTGTCCTTATAAATTGTAATTATCAGTCTGTTATATTTCAAGCTTTTTGAAAGAGCCTGTGGCCAGGTAGGCTGCAATCTCTCCTCTTGCCACAAGGGGGCCAGAGTAATCCCATACCATTTAAATAAAAGCTTTGTCACAATGTGTTTTATCTTTGTCGGGGCATTGTCGTGTTTAAAGTGTGTTGCTGCTGCTGGAGGGGGGGTCACTCACGGCGGGTCCGGGCATTCCCTGGAGTCCACCATGTCCACGCAGTCCCTTCATGCCTCTCTCTCCCTTCTCTCCACCAACACCCTTCTCACCACGGGGTCCTGCGGGTCCCTGTAAACACACACACACACACACACACACAGTCAGCGAAAAATCCCTTTAATGGTTCAGGGACTCAAAAAGATAAGGAAACGGTTTTCTTATCATGGATGAATCGATTCAGGGTCACTTTCTCTTTAAAAAGGTACACTTACAGCTGCGCCTCTAGCTCCAGCCATCCCTGAGGGGCCGGTGGGGCCTCCGGGTCCCTAGAGAAACAGGACGGAGAGAGAGGAGGGTTAGATCAATGCAACAACAGGGATGATACGAAACCTTGCTGCTTTGGGGAAAACCATGGGGGAGGAGGCGGGGGGAGTTCAGGTCAGGTGTACTCACAGACTCTCCGCGGTTTCCACCTCGGCCAGCCTGGCCGGTCTGGCCAGAGGGTCCGGGAGCTCCAGCCATGCCCATGGGTCCGTTGGATCCAGGCTCTCCACGGTCTCCCTGTGAGGGGGGTGATGGGGGGGGGAGGCCGTCAGCCATCATGAGGATGATCACACGCACTCAGAGGTGTGTGCGTCTGTGTGTGTGTGTGTGTGTGTGAGTGTATCATCAATGTAGGCAAGTCAGAAAAACCTTTGTGAAGCCTTACCTTGATTCCGGCGATACCGGGACGGCCAGGGGGTCCATCGTTTCCAGTATTACCCTGTGGATCCGCACCATAGAGTTAGGGAACAGCAGGTACTGTCACCGCGAGAAACCGGACATCTTGGCTAGGGAGCAGAAGTGATTGAGCTAAGCTAGCTCAACTCGATGCATTTATGCGGATGTGCGCTGAGCGTGTACCAAGCAGGACCATCTGCTCGTAGAAGCCCGGCTACATGTACATGAGGAGTTGGCTACTGTCACACGAGACAAACGAACGCAAACGATCCTCACCTCGCGGCCAGCCTCTCCCTGGGGTCCGGTCATACCGGGCATGCCGATGTTTCCAGAGGGTCCACGGGGTCCAGCAGACCCAGTGGGGCCAACTCTACCAGACTCTCCCTGCGGGGGGGGGGGGAACGCACACACACACACACACACACACACACACACACACACACACACACACACACACACACACACACACACACACACCGGGTCAAAGACTGGATCAAGGGGAGAGTTGTGGCGATCCCTCTGATAGGTGAGCCGACACCAGGGCTTGCCAGCCTGAAGCATTTGACAGGCGCGATGCTCAGTGCTGTTCATGTGGTCGCGTTGTACACACCAGGCCTCCAGCTCCACCGGGGACACCACGATCTCCCCTTGGTCCGGGCAGACCAACGTATCCCTGTCCTCCAAGCTGACCAGAGGGTCCTGAGGTTCCGGGGGCACCCTGTACACACACACACACAAACACACACACACACACACACACACACACACACACACACACACACACACACACACACACACACACACATCATAGGTCAATGGGAGGAATGAGGGCCCAATAGGCTTACAGGCACCTGACCTCATGAAAGACACCATGGAAGAAATGTTGTTGTTTTTTTTTCGTCGCTCGGTAGAAACTTCTTTCCCAGACGAGACGGGACAACTTACAGCGGGACCGGAGTCTCCAGAGGGTCCCTTGTCTCCAGCCAGACCAGCGGGGCCAAGCATACCCTGCTCACCAGGGGGGCCAGCGGGGCCAGAGTCTCCACGGAGACCGCGGGGGCCGTCCTTACCGGCGGCGCCGGAGGAGCCAGGGGGGCCAACGATGCCCTAGGAGTGGTGGAAGGAGAGGTTCACATGAGATGGACGGCAGGTTTTAAATGTAGTACGATCAGTGCATAGGAAATGGGCGACATGACGCTCAAGCTTGGTGTGTGCGTGTGTAGGTGTGTGTGTGTAGGTTTGCGTGTGATGCTCACAGAGGGACCGGCAGCGCCAACTCTACCACCAACACCAGGGAAACCAGTCAGACCCTGAAGTCAGAAACACAAGCAAATCAGATCAAGACTCAAGAGAGTAGTGGTACTGTTCAATTCTAAGTCAACCTAAGCCAGCCTCAACCGATGACAAATCATTTCACAGGTTCATTCAGGGATGTGTGTCACAATTTACAAGCCCTATTACTGGTGTATGTGTGTTGCGTATGTGTGTTGCGTATGTGTGTTGCGTATGTGTGTTGCGTATGTGTGTTGCGTATGTGTGTTGCGTATGTGTGAGTCTCAGTAGAGCAGCTTCTGGGATACATTTTTGAAGTAGGATGTTGAAATGCCTATATTTGATCTTAATAATTATAATAACAGACATAAGGACCAATCTTTTTAGTATCATGTAGGGGTTCTTACACTGGGTCCGTTGTCACCACGACCACCGGGGGGTCCAGCGGGTCCAGAAGCACCCTGGAGGGAGAGGAAAGAGAGGTCAGGGGTCGTGCCAGTCATCCAAGTCTTCATACATGCCTCTATCGACATTATCCCCATTATCTCTGTTACCTCTGAAGCCAAAGCCCCTGTGCCCTCATTACCAAACCCTCTTTTACCCCTCAGGGCTCATAAACCTGTTCTGTTTGCCACCGATTCTTGTGCATTATTTACTGTTTTACCGTCAACTTTTATTCTAGATTTCTCTTTTTGAATGATCGTCTATTATGCATGGTCTAGAGCACCTTTATTCTAACCCGCCCTTGCCTTACTTCATCACCTTTCCTTCAACCAGGGTCAACCGTGTGGGGGTCTGCATGTGTGTGTGGGGGGGCTGGTACTCACAGAGGGTCCGGACTGTCCGGCGGGTCCGGCAGGGCCAGCGGGTCCAAGGTCTCCCTTGCCTCCGGCGGGTCCACGCTCTCCACGGACTCCTGAGGGTCCATCAGCACCCTGCAGGGCCAGACCACAGAGGCTGCATCAGTGTGTGTTGGTGTGTGTGTGTGTGTGTGTGTGTCTGTGTGTGTGTGTGTGTGTGTGTGTGTGTGTCTGTGTGTGTGTGTGTGTGTGCATTTTTCGGCCTGCAGACTTACAGGGGGTCCAGCGAATCCAGCGGATCCGGCGGGTCCAACCTCTCCACGCTCACCCTGCAGGGAGGAAGAGGAAGGGGGGAAGAGGAAGGGGAACGGGTCAGGAACAAGGACTGGGTTCGAGCCCGACTTAATCCGGATGCATTATGTCGGCAGCCAAATGTACTTCCTTGGTTGGGATTAACATTATAATGTTGATCCTGTAAGTTCAAATCAAACCGTACCATACAATGATAATAATAATAGTGTAATATAATGTAATAATAAAAAGGGGGCGCTTACAGAGGGTCCACGGACTCCTGAGGGGCCGGAAGGTCCGAAGGAACCGCTCTCACCCTGGAGGAGGGAACATCAGAGTTCAGCACACAGCAAAGGAAAGACTGGAAATATTGAAATTCAAAATAAGTACAAATCTTGTTTTGTTGTTGTTGAGGGCCAATTCAATTCAAAGAGCCCTGGAAACAAAGGCTTTGTCAAACTGGATCCTACTATATTCCTCTATATTCTTCCTATATTTCTTGAATGGCTGGAAAAAATAAATAAATAAGCTAAATTATTTGTTAGCTGTGTTTGCTGTTAGCCTAGCATTAGCAAACAGTCAGGATAACATGTTGATGTGCTGTGATTGGCTAGCCAGCAGGTGGCGAGGCTGAGGTTCTCCTTTTGAGGATAATTAGTTGAACATCTCCTTCTGCTAGGGTTGGAGATCCTAGTTAACACAGGTGCTGACATGCTTTAGATCCCCTAATTGGTGTCATTTTGTTATGGACAAGTGAGGTATTGGGACGGTATAAATATATAGGGTTGAGTGTCAAGGCAAGTCTTCATTTTTGGTATATTTGAACATTTCAAAGCCACAATATTGCCTGAAAAGTTTCGGAAAGTCTACATTTTTGGAACATTTCATGACCGACGTGCATGTAGTGTGTTTTCTGTTATTGTTTGTGGTGATGTGTGAGTGAAAACAATATGCTGAACACGTTCAACACTAACCTTGTCTCCGTTAGCACCGTTAGGTCCTGGGGGTCCGCCGGGTCCGGGGGCACCCTACAAACACACACCCCCATTAATACCAACACCTTCTGCCCTTTGACATGCTAATCACAAGATGCAATCATATATATATTGTATTTAAGTCTTTTTTTTATTTCATTATTATTTTGCTTTTTATATAGTTTCCTCTTCACATAGTGTATAGATACCGATCGCAATTATTATTTTTTAGACAGTGTATATATATTGTTTCCACTTCATAAAGTGTCCATATAAAGCGCATTATGTTTTTAACATTGTATTGGCCAGGGATATATTAATAAAGTTGTATACATCAGTGACTACATAGGGTTGCACAAGGGGGATATGTGGAATACAACTTACACGGGATCCATCTCTGCCAACATTTCCGTCGGGACCTCTGTGGCCACCCTCTCCCTAGAGGGGGTTAGGAGAGAGGAGACGGAGAGAGGAAGGGAATCAGGGAGAGAGGTAGAGTGGGAGAAACACAAAATGTCTCGTTAGCACAAAGGCTGTTTGCAGCTGTAAGTCTCATGCAATGCGTGACACTGATGGACTTGTGATCCGGAAGGTGGAGGGTATCGGGGGGGTGGGGGGGCGTACCTTCTCTCCCTTGCCACCGGGGGTACCGGCACCTCCACGCTCTCCGGGCATGCCACCGCTTCCCTGGTGTCCGGCGTTACCAGCAGCTCCGACGGAGCCAGGCTCTCCCTGGAAACACACACACACACACACAGGTTACGGTCCCCTCGTTATCCAAGGGCGTGTGTGTTGGCTCATTCATGAATCTCTATCTGCTTTCTTTGTATTTGAGCCAGGGCCATTGACATCAATCCGATATCTACAACTTGATATGAGTAATATCGGCAACATCTTCATGCCCTCACCTTGCCACCATCGGTACCGGGGAGACCAGCGGGTCCACGGGCTCCGATGGATCCCTGAGGTCCAGAGGTTCCGGCGACTCCGGGGGTACCGCGCTCTCCCTATTGGCCACAAGGCAGATCACATGATTGTCAAGTCAAACAGACGATTGGTTGTTGATCAAAAAGGACCGAGGGACATCTATTGAGAGTGAGGGTGGTCCTCGTTGGGGCGAGGGGGGGGAACTCACCTTAATTCCAGCGGGTCCAGCAAGGCCCTGATCTCCGGGGACACCCTGTTGGTAAGAGACGAGACGGTGGGCGATTAAACCTGGTTCCCTGGTCACTCGACCATACAGGTGTGTGTGTGAGTGTCAGACAGAGAGAGAGAGATACTTACTCTATCTCCATGCTTGCCAGCCTCTCCGGCAGGTCCAGCGGTTCCAGGGAGTCCCTGAGGTCATCACAAAAATAACACAATTAAAACTCAAAATCAGCAACAAAAACAAATCATGTTTGCATACATCCTGGCATGATAAGTAATTACAAATGTTGCAAAACCATATGGAAGGTTTGGTTCAACGATAGTTTGGCATCTGCAGCGTGTAGTATTTGTAGTGAGTGTACTTACTTAGTCTTTAAGTAGAGTTTAAGTTCACCTGTGATCTCCCCTAAGCAGCTAGGCTAATGTGTAGCTCACGCAACGCTAGCACTGTGTATCATATTGTAAAAGGCAAAGATAAAACTAAAGAAGTGACCGTGGCGTAACTATGCTGCCGTTTCCACGCTGGGCACAACACTATAGGATAGGCAATGTTTCCCGACACTGAAAATGCTGAGATCTGCTGAATGGGGGTGAATACAAACCTGGAAACCAGGAGCTCCAGCGGGTCCCTGCTCTCCCTTCTCACCAGCACCTCCCTGCATGACGGAGAGAGAGAGAGGTAATAAATAAATGGTACCATGCACCTGTGATTCTCTAGTCCACCTGGATGCCTGTGGTTAAACATCTTGTTTCGGTTTATGTGCTGTTATGTGGTGGGAGTACTCACAACGGGTCCAAGGGCGCCAGCTGCACCATTGTTGCCTTCAGGGCCAGGGGCTCCCTAAAAAACAGAGAGAGAGTTAGGGAGAGAGAGAGAGCCAGAGGGGCGGGTGTCAGGAAGACATGGTGTACCCAGGTCAGTGAACGTGATGCTGCTTGTGATGCTACGTGAGTGAACCTGGGGGTTAAAGGGTCACTTACTCTCAGACCAGAGGCGCCGGCGGGTCCCTTGTCTCCGGGCTTGCCAGCCTCACCCTGAAGGACACAGAGAGCATGGTTAGGGAAACTTATTTTGGATTTATAAATAAAGAATGGTATTAACATCAACCCTCTCACAGGTCATGCCTACATGACCAGACAGTACTGGGAGACAACCACTACTCTTTTAAAGCCAGGGTCAAAGTTGAGAGCGGTAGAGTTGACAATGTCAACTCCTCTAGAAAAACAATAGCACCAATCCTGGACTTCTTTCTCCTACTCACAGAAGGACCCTTGGGGCCAAGGAAGCCGATGCTACCGGGCTGACCGCGGGGTCCAGTAGGTCCGGGGGGACCAGTGCGGCCATCTTGTCCAGCGGGACCCTGGAGGGAAAAAGTAGGAAGTGCCGAACAGGAAGTACCTAGTTACTCATTTATTAATGTTAGTTTCCCCATCTTGGTTGTTCTTTGCATTGATTCATTGTGTAGAGAAGAGGTTGACGAGAGGTGTAGTTTGTGATAACAGGAGGAGAGAAGGGTCAGTTTATAGATTGTTTTAAGACATGAGAGGTAGGTACAATACTCACAGATGCTCCCTCTTTGCCTGGGGGTCCAGAGCTTCCAGGGCTACCTGGCAGACCCTGTAGACAGGAAAACAATGATCAGCTGAGTAGGAAATCAATCAACCAATCAACCAATCAATCAACCAATCAATTAATATCAGGATATCTTGCTGCTATGAGCAGGGACATGGTACTAAAGCGATACTATGTCGATATGTCAAACAAGGTCATATCTATGAACTGAGGGATTCCAACCTCAGTCTACACACATTACATTGTATTCTTGATAATATGTACATACATATCTATATAATTATTGATCTAGGGAACGTACTCTGGCTCCGGTCAGACCGGTCTCTCCAGCGCGGCCAGCATCACCAGGGGCTCCACGCGCTCCACCTGCACCGGTAGCACCACGGGCACCGGGCATGCCCTAGGACACACACACACACACACACACACACACACACACACACACACACATTAAACTTCAAGGTAGGTAAACGGTATGTTTTGTATGGATGTGTGTGTGTAACAAAAGAGATAAGGGTCACAATATGAGGTGCTGGTGCTGGACCGGCGTGTGGTTTGCGTCGTTGTGTCTAACTCACAATGGGGCCAGATCTTCCCTCTGATCCGGGGATTCCACGGCTGCCGCCTGCACCCTAGGGAGTCACACACAGACAGAGAGAGAGCTTGAGAAAAAAAAAACACAATCCCACCCCTAACACGGAGCTGTGTGTACGTGAGGTGAGTGGGATTCTCTGCGTCACAGCGGGAACTCACTCTGGCTCCACGGGGTCCCGCGGGGCCGCTGGCTCCGGCCTCGCCGCTGGGTCCTCTCTTTCCCTCCTCTCCGTTGGGTCCGGGGGCACCCTGGGGTCCGTGGTGACCCTGAGAGAGAGAGAGAGAGAGAGAGAGAGAGAGGGTCACAACAGGCTCCGTGTGCACAGTGCTCAGCAGAGTCATCCTCTGTGACCTGCGTGCATTCTGACCATGAGAAAGAGGGAATAAGGATGAAATGACTCGGCGGGGTCATCACTTACAGGCTCTCCCTTGGGGCCAGAGTCTCCCTTGACGCCTGAGGTACCGGGATCACCCTAGAAGAGGTAGCGGGGAACAGAGGTCACTGACGGGTACAAGTCACATCATTATTTATTGCGTCGTTGTTTCTTTGTTTGCATGTTTCAATCGAGTATGTGTGTGTGTGTGTGTGTGTGTGCGTGTGCATGTGTGTGTGTCATGCGCCGAGGTCAAGACATGTGTTTGTGTGAATTGTTTGCATTCACGTGTTTGTTTGTGTGTTGTTGTTTTCTTAATGCGTGGACTCACAGAAAGACCTCTGGCTCCAGCAGCGCCCTGAGGTCCCTGGGGGCCGGGGCCACCACGGGCTCCGAGGAAGCCAGGGGCTCCAGAAACACCAGCGGCACCCTGGAGGTCACAGGGGTCAGGGAGAGGTCAGACCCAGGTCAGAGGTCAACACCAACACACATCCGGCATTGGAACCACACATCCTAATATCTTGGGGGCGTCTATACTTACGGAAGCTCCCTTGGCTCCGTTCAGGCCGTTGTTACCAGGGTTGCCCTATGGGGAGAGCAAATGAAAACAGAACATATTGTCACCAAAAAATATTAAACATTTACTGTCCAAAGAATGGCTTCCAAAGTAACAGGATCACTCATACAACAATAGCATTTTTTGGGAACAAATAGCGACAAGTTTGAATGTTGTACTCACAGGGGGTCCGACGGGTCCACCAGCACCATTGGTACCGGCCTCACCTCTCGATCCCTGAGGTCCGGAGGGTCCGGATGATCCAGCGGGTCCAACCTCTCCCTGAACACAGACCGAGGACAGGCCAGAGGTTAGCCATCAGAGCCTACCGGGCTGGATGATGTCAACTAGCATTGATACAACCGACTCAATGTTGTGTGATGGTATATGCTTGGGGGTGAGGTTGACACACTGTGTTAACATCAAACCACTGATCATAGCTTTAGGCTTTGGGGAATAACTTTCAACCTTTACTAAGGTGGTATTTGTTTTCATGTGTGTATTGTATGATGTGCTTTGACACATTGATGTGTTATGTGTGGTACTGCCACTCATAACACGACAGCACATGTACATCATGTACATGTATATCACAGTGTGTCTATATGTATGCCAGTTCCCCTGGGGATATGACGCGACGGACCCTCCTTCAGATCTATGACTAGTGTTGTCCCGGGAACAGGAAGTGCTGAACAGGAAATGGCACCGCCACCTACCTTGGGGCCAGGGGAGCCGGGGAAACCGGGAGCACCAGATGAACCGAGAGGTCCCTGGAGGAGGAGATGGAAGGCATGTTTTACAAAACCATACACGCTGACGTCATCGCTCTACTGTTGGAAGCCCCATGAGGGTCATGGGGCCAGCCTGTGTCTGGCAATGGGTAGGTGCCAATATGGGTGTGAGGGGTGAGGAAGTGGGGTTAGGGTATGGCCCCATCCTGGGTTGCAACATGGTGGTTGCAACCATGTTGCAACATGGCGTAAAAGGGATGCATGTAGCAATTGACTTGAGAAAATGCTTTAAAATCCATAAGACTGAGTTCAGGTGTGAGGGGTGAGGCATTAGGTGTGAGGGGTGAGGAGTAAAGGGTGAGAGGTGGAGGGGGGTGAAGGAGTGAACGGGTGAAGGGACCAGGGCAGCTACTCACAGCGGGACCGGCGGGCCCAACGTTGCCGTCAGCACCACGAGCACCAGCGGGTCCAGCAGGTCCAGCACGGCCTCTCTCTCCAATCGTACCACGAGCTCCCTGCAGGGGGAGGCCAGGTAGAAGACCGCTACATTACAACACCATACAGGTACTGGAAACCGTCCAATGTGCAGAAAACTGCAATACACCGTAGGAAGCGCTTCTATGGAGCACTTACAGCCATTCCTGGGCTTCCGGAAGATCCATGGGCACCACTCTCTCCCTAGGATAGGAGGAGAGAGAGAACATGTTAGGGTATGGCCCCATCCTGGGTTGCAACATGCAACCATGTTGTAACATGGCGTAAAAGGGATGCATGTAGCAATTGACTCGAGAAAATGCTTAAAATCCATAAGACTGTGATGTGTGTGTGTGTGGTTGTGTGTGTCTTTGTGTGTAGTTGTGCTGGAGCCTGAGTGCATGCCCGTTTCCTTGGTAATTTTAGTATTTTGAAAGGGAACTTCCTTTAAAACAAGCCAAAGATCTGCTGCAATGACACATTGAGATAGTTGAAGATAGACATCTGTAGTAGGTAGCAAACAATATCAATGATGGCCATGGGCTACTACTGGCCTCATTCTTAAGGAAGGCTGGATGGATGCTGAGTGCTGACAGCAGACCCAAGGCCCAGCAGGTTTTCTACCTGTGTGTCTCGAAACGCACTGGTAGAAAACTGATGTTGAGCGGTTAGGGTTGTGTTGTCGCTAAACTCACCTTGATTCCGGATGCACCGGACTCTCCCTTGCGACCATCAATACCAGTGTAACCCTGAAAGAGACAGAAGGGACATTACTACCATGTTAGACTAGTGTAACCCTGGAACACACAGAAGGGACATTACTACCATGTTAGACTAGTGTAACCCTGAAAGAGACAGAAGGGACATTACTACCATGTTAGACTAGTGTAACCCTGGAACACATAGAAGGGACATTACTACCATGTTAGACTAGTGTAACCCTGGAACACATAGAAGGGACATTACTACCATGTTAGACTAGTGTAACCCTGGAACACATAGAAGGGACATTACTACCATGCTTGAATTTCAAGCAGATTCAGAGTTGTATGCGTAAACCAGATGTCCTTGGATGCTTGTGAATGAGTGCCTATTGTCCTTTTTTGTATTATATCATTCTAATATTTCATGCTTCTTCCTTGGCTAGGTCACTCCTGAGAAGGAGATTGAAATCTCAATGATTCTAATCTGGTAGAATAAAGCCAAAATAAAAAAAATATTCGAAAGCTTCCGGATCTAATGAGTGTTCCATCAACTCCTTCAATCGGCTGGGAACGCTGCTGTAATGATCGAGGGAAGGTGCTGCCACTATCTCTCTATCCACTGCCACCAGGGCAGTTGAGGCTTGAGACAGTCCAAAGACTCAACAACAAGCCGTTGCAGGATGAGCCATAGAAGGGCCTCATAATGAGATCATAAGGTATTCCATTTGGTATTCCTAAGCGGGTGTAGGAAACCTAAAGAAAGGAGTGGATAAGAGCGGAAGCATCATCCACTTGGAAGAGCCAAGGCTTTGCAATGGACTTCCGCATTAAGCTTAAACTCTTCTTCTCTTTGAGAGCAAAGCACAGGAGAAGTCCAGGGGCATTGCTAGAATGATTCTTCGACTTTAAAGGTGTTTTTGGTTTCTAAAAGCAAATTCCGCAATTATGAAATTGTTTTGTTTGAAAATGAGCTACTTTCACTTTAAAATGTAGAATATATGGTGGAAATATATTGAGGTTGTTACTGGCCCCAAATAAGCATGTGGTCATGCAGAGTGGATTCTACCTAATGTAAACACAACTAGCCGTCCCCAGGAAACAGGAAATAGATCCCAGAGTGGATAACCCACGAGGCCATCTCACTACAAATGTTTGTCTCAGTGTTATTCATGTTAGCCTCCAGCAGGTGGAGCCCTGGTTGTGCAGGTGTGCAGGACTGTACACGCATATTCTGAGGATACGGGTTGAATCCACGCAATGCAAAAGGAGGTCAACAACGGCAACAAAGACAAACAAACAAACAAACAAACAAACAAACAAACAACAACAACAACAACTCACTCTGTGTCCCTTCATGCCGGGGAGTCCAGGGGTTCCGGGGAATCCACGTGCACCCTGCAGGTACACAACAATGCAGATGTTTACAGATGTTCACCAAGGTATCCACCGTAGAATGGCCAGATGTTTGGGGAGGGGGAGTGCTGTGTGGGAATACGCTTGGTGTGGCTACATAAGTACAGTATGCGTTAGAAGTATGGTTGGGGTTAACCGTAAGTGACGGGGTCAAGGATCATTTTAGGGGACATTTGGGGGGAGGATTGGCTCACCTGGGGTCCAGCGGTCCCTCTGTCTCCGGGCTTGCCTGGTCTGCCGTTGTTACCCTGCGTACCAACATGGTCAAAGATCAAACAGCCGCCTCCTTCCTCTTTCATAGATACACACTTTTAAAGATGTTTTTTTTTTGGGATGTAGACCCAGAAAGCGTTCACTTACGTCATCTCCACCTTTGCCAGATGGTCCAGGGGGTCCACGGGAACCAACGGGGCCCTAGAGGGGACACGCCCACCACCCGGTTACTTTCAGCTACGAGGGTCATCTATTGGGAGTTATTGTGGGTGTGATGACGGTGCTGATGGGGAAGGCGTTGATGGGAGATGTACTTACGGTCTGTCCGGGCTCTCCGGGCTCACCAGCGTGTCCGGTGTGTCCCTGGGAGCCCTGAGGTAGGAGACAACACACAAGCAGACGATGAGCGATGATGAACAAGACAAAATGGCCTCCGCATGGTAGTCATGCAGCACTTTTATGGCGCTTTTTTTTCTCCTTTTTTACAATTATTTGAATGTGTGTATGTGTGTGTGTGTGTGTGTGTGTGTGTGTGTGTGTGTGTGTGTGTGTGTGTGTGTGTGTGTGTGTGTGTGTGTGTGTGTGTGTGTGTGAGTGGGTGGTGAGGGGGTACTTACAGGGGGGCCGGGAGGTCCAGGTGGGCCTTTCATTCCCATCATTCCCTGGAGATAGAGGAAAGAAATCAAAGGTCAAACAACAGCAATGTCCAACACCAGTGGCTGTGCATGTTGTGGGCTGTGAGTAAGATATGCCGCTGAGGACAGAATGCTATACAACAGAAAGGGTTGTGTGTTATAAAACCACACTTACAGTAGTCCAGAAATGTGTGGAAGTATTTCTTTGAGGATGAGTCCATTGACTGGACTGAAAGCTAAGGTGAGAATGCATGCCATAAAGTGGAATAAATCCCAGAACTCCATGGGAATAATCCATTGATTGGGAATGACAGTGAACACTGTAGCGGAAACCTATTTGACAGGTGTGCTCTGACATGGAAAGGTCTTCAGACTTCGATGGGTTCTTATTGGTAGTTCTGTGTGGTGATGTGTATGTGTGAATACATAGTGTTATTGTTGGAGAGTTACCACAAAACTGCAGGTGTGTGTGTCTCAGAGTTTGTGCATGTGTGTGTGTGTATGTGTGAGTGTGTGTGTGTGTGTGTGTGTGTGAGTGTGTGTGTGTGTGTGTGTGTGTGTCTGAGTTTGTATGTGTGTGTGTGTGTGTGTGTGTGTGTGTGTGTGTGTGTGTGTGTGTGTGTGTGTGTGTGTGTGTGTGCGTTCACCATGGGGCCGGGACCAGTATCAGCGCCTTTGTTGTGATCGTACTGAGCAGCAAAGTTCTGTTGGAGTGAAAAATAAAAACCAGAATAAGAGACAAAATATAGACCAAAAAATATACATATAAAAATTCATACAATATACTTATTTTCTAATTCATTGTAGGTTATGTATGGGTTGCAAGTTTCAGTTGACACTAATGTTCATGTCGTCTTTTGGAATGTGACAGCAGGCCTACATATGATTTGTACCATGAGGCCTTGAGTTGAAAGAGCTTCCAGAAAATGCTCAAGTGTTTAAGGCCTTCATTTAGCCAGTGAGGCCAGCCCAAGAGGTCAAAGGTAACTCAGGTTATGCACATAAATCCATTCCAATAGTTTTCCTGGCCCCAATTTATAATTGTCTGTTCCATTGCTATAATTGTGCCAGAATTTGGGTCGGGTGAGTTTAAGGGCTTGATCGTTTATCAAACAGATGAACAGCAAATCAGCATCTTCCTGTAGCTTCTATACCTTACGGTTACAATAGGATATACCAGCCGGTTAACCTTATTTACTGAGAGGCCTTCATCAACATTCAGTTCCCCCACCTAGGAACACTTTAGAACCAACATCCATCTTCAGTTCCCCCACCCAGCAGCACTTTAGAACCAACATCCACCTTCAGTCGCCCACCCAGTCACATTTTAGAACCAACATCCACCTTCAGTCGCCCACCCAGTCACATTTTAGAACCGACATCCACCTTCAGTCGCCCACCCAGTCACATTTTAGAACCAACATCCACCTTCAGTCGCCCCACCCAGCAGTTGACCAAGTCGGCCCCTATAGGATACTTACTCCGCCGAGGCCAGGGGGTCCTGGGGGCCCAGCAGGGCCGGGGTTGCCAGGTCTGCCGTCCCTCCCGTCAGGGCCCTGGGGTCCCTGTGGAGGAAGGCCTTGGGTTAGTCTCCGTTGATTACCACTGATTGACACACAGCCACCGTGTCTGCTGGGACGCTGCTCTGTTCGGCTGTGGAGCTCGGTTTGGTCTCAACTTGAATAAAAGCGTCATGTCCTTTTACTAAATTGTTTTATTATTGTTAATAAAGTTTAGAAAAGATAAATATGAATTTGGTCTGGATATGTGAGCCAAAGTCAGAAAAAAATAATATACAACAAATATTTGTAGTTCAGGTTATTTTCAGCCGTCGTGCAGCAGAGATTGGTCCATTATTGTTTGTATCAAATATTACATCACGGCGGACGGCTTTAGGCTGTGCCTGATGTAAACAAAGGGGTGTGGCCTATCCAAGTTGAAAGGTCAATCGGCGTCATCATATATCAACCCGATAAACTCCATGAAAGTTTCTATCTAGCAAACACGGCATTGTCATGCATCTTGTCATAATTAATGAGTTTGATATTGGCTTACCCTTTCACCTCTTGGTCCTTTCGGGCCCTGAGGAATATAAGTAAAGAATTGATGAGTCAGAGGCAGACATTATTTAAACAGTGAGGCAAGTTCATGTAAAAAAATGAAGGTAGACTTAAACTTAACATATCTAAAATCTAAAACCTAAAAGAAGCTGGCCTACAATCGCTGGGGGATGAATACGTGCACGTGGACAAACTGTGCATGTGAACTGCACAGCCAAAGCACCATTCAGGTGGGAACATATTTCAGTCCACTTCATTGAACCTGGCCTTTGGCTAGAGCTGATGCCTACAATGTCTGCCCTGAGCTATGCTTCGCATTATCACATACACCACACTCAAAGGGCTAAATGACACATCCAACCAGGGTTTGATTGCTCACTTTGAATCTTCCCTGAGTAGAAATAGAAGATAAATAAATAGTGTTATTTATTTCTTTGTGTCATTTAACTGTGCTGGCTGTATCATGCACTGTTCAGCATTGCTGTTAATCTATCTCTTTGCACATCAACCCATTAACATGCAGGGGATTTATGATGCTGTACATGTTCATGCAGATGCACAGCCTCATAAAGCTGCTCCCAGATCACTGTGCACACTGTAGACATAATAAGTAATATGATAACTCATAAATAATAAACGGGCAGTGTTTAGTACAGAGCTGCAGAGAGGGAAACAAGAACTGGATCTGGCATGTGATTCATTCAACAACGACTTTGTATGAATCCAAAAGGGTGAAAAACAGTTATTATAAAATAACCTTTCCAAAGCTCCATTGAGACACCAGAAGTGTCTCTCATTATATTGTATCCACATGGTGATCTGAGACAACCTCCATGTTGTCATGACATAAAATGACCTTTCGCTTGTCACACTGAACAAAAATGTCATGATCTTGTCCCCTGCTCAGTGATCACTAAATATCAGCGTTAAATAGAGAGAGCACGGCTTCAAGGAAATGTATTTAAATAATTAAAAGATAATGATATCCAAGCTGGAGAGTCTATTTGGAGGGACTGTTCTGGGGCCTGCGGGGTACCATGATGGTCCCACCCAGACACCAACCCAGAGGGGAACCCATCTGACCTGAGGCCAGCTGAGAGGGGCCACCCCGGCCGGCCCCTCTCAGCTGCCCTGAGAAAGGGCTCTTTGTGCCAGGCCCCATGGGTACCTCAGCGTGGACGCCGGTTTTAGCTTTCACTGACACTGGCCGTAGACCAATGGGACCCCTTGTACCTATTCACGGGCAGGAAGGAGGAAAGACCCGGAGGTATTTTCTCCGCAATCGGTGAGATTGCTCGAGACACCCAGACGTCTGGGAGTGCACGGGAGATATTTTTCTACAAGAGGAAAGCTAGTGGGGACTGGAGGATGCGACCACACAGCGTGTCAAGGTAAAGCTATATTTGATCTATGCATAAATCAGTTTTGGTAGGATCATGCAGGTGTACTGACCGAGCCTGGAGCGCGGAGGGAGGACAAGTGGAGCAGGAGGTTGGGGGAGAAGAGGAAATACTGCGTTAGCACATACATCATCTTAACAACAAAGACAACAACAAAAACAGCACAACCTAGTTAAACAAACAACACATCTCAAGCTAGGATAAGGGTTCACAGTGTTAGGGTCTTCGTCCATTTGGGCTGAGCAGAAGCTTGTTTGATTGACTGATTGACATTGTATGCTAATCCATCGTTTGAAATTGGCATTGACAGCATGTAATCCTTGTATGTCACTATGGGGGTAAGTAGGTAAATTGGGTTAAACAGGGAAGGTTGAAGGCTGATGTTTCTACTAGTCTAAATCTATGACATATAAAGGTATCCTAAAAGGCAGAACTAGTGTGTCAGGGAGATGGACGGGTGTTATCCAAGGCCTTTACCTTGATGCCTTATCATCGTGAAGACCGTTTAAAGAATAGGGCCTAACTGTTTGACAGGTTGTATTTTTAAAGCCAATTATTCTTCTGGGCTTGTTAGCTATCATTCGTACAAACTCAATCCTTGGTCTATGATTTATAGTATATTAAAGGTTTAGATTTTTTTAATGTATTTTCAATATTAGTTATGTTTTAACCAAATCCTTGGCCATGCCCTAATTCCACATATGTTATTTTAAAGACTCTCACATTCTACCAAATCAAAAAAGGTGCATCTGGGTTAACACAGGTATTCATGCCCCTGGGATACATAATAAAACGAAACAAACCATTATAGTTTGCTGTACTGTAATGGTGAGGACTGGATTCATTGCCTCTTTTTGAATAGATTCGCGACTTGACATTATTGACTGCGTTCAAACGTTTGATATAAGTCCAAATCATGAGTCGGTTGAAAGTTGGAGGGTTTACCTAAGTTGACTTTAGGATGGAAAGTTTCAAATAAGTAACAATAATGAAGGCCATATAGCACAGTTTTCACATTGTTATTGTTGGCTAAGGGCATCAACCATGATGGAGTATCCAGAAATGACATTCGGTCGTTTCTGGATGGCTGGCTGAGCAGGACAAATATTTAATGCCAATTACGCACCACAGGGGGGCGCACTTGAGGCTTCAAACTGTTGCGCCATGAGATCTTACTTTTTGACAACTTTATAATTACAATAAATGTCTTTTTTGAATGAGCCTAAATCTACTCTAATCTTGAATACTTGTTGTTAATTAGAATGTATGAATCAGATGACTTTAACACCGGCAATTAAATAGACAATTCAAAATGTAAGACTATATTCAATATTATTAAAATAAACAAATTGCTTTTTAAATGTTAAACAGAAAATATGCCGTGCCTATATTGCTGTATATAAGTTATCTGTTCGGATGGGGTCATTTTAAATAAGGCCAAAGAAATGGTCCCAATATCGGCCACTAGAGGGAGACAGAGGTAATGGCTCAATGAATGCCTCATTCCCTGGCCACCGTGATGGAACAATTTGTCCAACGCCCCAAACTTTTCATCCTACTTTTAAACATAAAAAGCCATTATAAGTATACAATGGCATGCAAATGAGCAACCAGCACCTATGAATAGATACTAAACCAGGTTGTTCAAAGTAACTTTCAACTTTTTTTCGTCTTTCTGATATTAATCAATTTGGACTTATTGTATCCTTGGAAAACGGATAATCCTCCGAATTGGGCTCTTTCCGTTATTCGGTGAGGCTTCGAACGGTCCTGAGCTTGAAGTACGCTTCCAAACAAAAGCCAAACGCAAAACGCTGCAGTGAGATCCTCAAAAAAAACGGGACCAGGAAAATATCCATCACATGAAAAAGCAGACATTGAAACTTACTTTGACATGTTGCTAGGTATGAGGTTACTGCAAGCAGCAACAGAATCCGGGTATCCACAAAGCTGAGCATGTCTAAAATGACATGCAGACTCCTTGTGCTGCTTTGCCCCTGTTTTTAAACCACCCTTCACAAAGGCATACAGTTTATGGCGACCAGAGTAACTCCAAACTGAGCAGAAACCTGCTGCCGTGATGCTAGAATAATAATGTTGTACCAGCCCTATTTATATGGCAGGAGGTTCCCTCGTCTGCGTGTCAAAAGTCAGCCCCCTGGCCAATAGGAGGCGAGCAACTCCATCGAACTCTCCCATCCCTCGCCCAGCCAATAGTCGATCCTGTGGTCCTCCTCCGTCTCCCAGCCCTCGCTCCACCAGAAACCTTTTGGCCGAGCTGAAGTTGGAGATGATGACGAGTACAACGGTTTAATTAGATCCATTCTTTTTGAGGACGTGGACAGCGTCGAGGTTTAAAAAGAAGATGAAGGCCTTAGCTTTGCCCTCAGACCGAAGCCGAGCTGCATCGGTACAGTTTCGTAGCGAGGCGCGCTGCTCGGGTCTGTGCGTAAAGACGCAGTCTATATCGGAGCCCAAAGTGCGCTTTGGGCAGCGAGGTATCCCCGAGTCTCGTTGATTTGAACGGATGATTTCAATTCTAACAATAGGTGACTGGATACTGCGCTGACTTTTTGTTGTATCATTGGAAAAGTTTGTATGAGTTTTTTTTATTTTTTTTAATGTTGGGTAACTTTCCACGCAAGGGATTTTAGAAAGTTCCTAAGGACATTTGCAGAATTCTCCAGCCTTCTGTCAATTCTGATCATTTCAACTTCGTGATGATTCATCTTCAGGCCAGCAAATATAACAAATAAAGCTATCCCTCAGATCGTCATGCCATCTACGTCAAAGCATTTATTCGTATGTGTTCACATTGCAACTAGTATTGAAGGCACAAGCTACACCACATAGTTATTTGGACAGACTATAGACAGGTGTGAGGGAAAGCACTTATTTCAACAACCCACCACCAGTTGGAGCACACTCCTAGCCTCCCCCTCCCCTCTCTATCTCTCTTGCTTTCCCTCTCTGGCTCTCTCTGTCTCTCTCGTTCACTCTCTCCGCTTCTAACCTGGCCACATGACCAGACATGATGCTGCCTGCTCCTCAAGGCTACGCTCAGTAGGGGCCCTTAGACCCAGATCTCTCTGACAACTCAACTCACATCCGTGCACCCTCCAGCATGTTCACGGCAAGCCTAGGAGCGTACTGACCCGACTCAGGCTCAGCCATGGACCATTCGGAATAGTTTAATAAGGTCAATGATCACATGCACTTATGTTGAGTGCAGATGTAGCTCTCTCTCCTTACGTTTGGACTTTCAGTAGGTCAGTGGGCTTTAAGGGAGCTGGTCAACGGACATGGCCTCCCTCATTGAATGCTGCAGATAATGATTGCGGACTTATTTCACTCAGTATGAGTCAGCAACTGAGTGTCACCTTCTGCATCCCTCATATGCACTCCAAACGTTGTGACCTAATGTGCCCTTGCCCCTCCCCCCCCCAACACACACACACACACACTACCTACAAATGATGGCCCTCATTTTGTTCTACTTTTCCATTCATCAGCAGCAGTCAGACTTCCATTCTGTTCTGTTCAGCATTTGGATAGATGCTATTGTAAGCCCTTTGTATAAACAATGACTTAACAATGAAGTTAAAGACGTGTTCAACGGGATGAAACTTGAAGTTAACATTTTCTATATGATTCCAAGTATCTCTCGCTCTATCTCTCCCCTCTCTCTCCTATCTCTACCCATCTCTCTCTCTTTGTCGCTCCCTCATTCTCTCTCTCTCAGTCAGTGTGGTGGGAGATCCAGACAGCTACAACTCTCAGCAACCCTTCAGAAGTAAAACCAAGGGAAAGAGAGAGAGCGAGAGAGAGAGAGAGAGAGAGAGAGAGAGAGAGAGAGAGAGAGAGAGAGAGGAAAAGGAGGAAGTAGAGGGGAAGAGCGAGAGGGGTGGGAGGAGCTGGACGGTCTCTGTCTCAGAGGTGGACGAGGTCCCTCTCCCTGCAACGTTACACGCTCATGTTTGCTAAGTACTGACGCCTCCAAGGGAGGAAGAGGGAGACGAGAGATAGGGG
>NC_044069.1:16273361-16278361 GCF_902167405.1 Gadus morhua
TGCCCCCTCTCTCTATCTCTTTCTTGTGCAGACAAATTTTCTTTCCTTCTCTCTCACTCTCTCTCACTCTCATCTCACTCTCTGTCTTAAACTTTCAGCCTCCCTCTCTCTCTCACACTCTTTCTCTCTCTGGATTGTAGGGAGCAAGTTTAACACAGCCATATATCATTACACATCTGGGAAAATCACTCTGGACAACCCAAACCCAGAAACTGAGATGGTTTAAAGCGCTCCATCTTTCCTTCCTCAATGCTAAAACGACAGGGAGAGGAATATAACCCTACACCCACCTATATCTTTAACAACAACAGTATGTTTTTAAAGGGACTCCTTAAGCAGTTCATAAAGAAACCAAATTGCCTCAATTTAGGGTCTCATGGTGTGAGGGAAATAACTGCTAGGGGGGGAATCAGAGTGACTCAAATCTGTTTTCTTTCCACTGTAGTAGCCATACACTGGCGTCCATGTTCCGCCTTATCTACAGGCAAGACACAAGTAAGAGTTGTCAAAAAAGTATTTTTTCAACGCGACACCGTTGTTTAAAGCCCCTCCCCCTGTGACCCCCTTTTCATAAACTCCTCCCACTTCCCTATTCAGTTATTTTTCCCTAGCATTTCTCCTTTCAAATGTGCAATGGATGTTCCCTGGATCAGTTTTCCAAGCTCCTCTCTCTTTCTCTCTTTCCTCTCTCCATCCTTCTCTCTCACTCTCTCTCTCTCACCCTTTTCCATTCACCTTATGGAAAACCCTGTGAGCACTCAACTGTAGGCTCGATATCCAATCTCTGACCTAGTAGGGGACCTAGCATTTCAATTACAACACTACCTTAACAATTGTGTTTGTGTATGTGTGTGTGTGTGTGTGTGTGTGTGTGTGTGTGTGTGTGTGTGTGTGTGTGTGTGTGTGTGTGTTTGTGTGCATGTTTATGTGTCTGTCTGTCTGTCTGTCTGTCTGTCTGTCTGTCTGTCTGTCTGTCTGTCTGTCTGTCTGACTGTCTGTCTGTCTGTCTGTCTGTCTGTCTGTCTATCTGTCTGTCTGTCTGTCTTCATGTGAAAGAAACTAAGAGGTCACCTCAACTAAATGTGAATTTGTCTTCATATTAAGTTAAAATAAGCGGAGAAGTTCCTTGACATCCTAAAGTCTTTAGAGGTTCCTTAGTATGTATTTTGTTTGGGTGATCCCTGATTCTGGCTTCGCCTGCTTTACGGCAGACAAGGAATGGACAAACCGACAAGTTAAAACAGAGAGGGTTTGGCCGGCCCCCTCCCCTCTCTGCCTCCTGAGTGCTTTAGCAGACGGCGAGGAGTGTCGTGATTTCCACAAGAGTCTGGCTGGAGGGAAAACAGAGCAGAGTTAAGGCTTGGTTTACTCAAGATGAAATGTGAATAGAGTTTCCTCCTACTTTCACAGCCACGCACGTAAGGGTTGAGCCTACTATTGCTACAAGCTATGGAGGTTGAGAGAGTTAAGTTCTGTCCGAGTTGGATTTGTATCTGTGTATCCTCCACCCATCTAAGGTGATCAGACACAGATAGAAGATCTCCATAAGTAATAATAGTGGCAATGCTATCACTATTTTTACTAAAAACCTTCCCAAAGCACTGCCTCACAGACAGCTCCGGGGGGCTTATGGGTCAAATTAAGCAGCTGATTGGAGTAGAGTGGCCCCCTGCCTGACTGGGTTGAAACAGGCTTTAAACTGGTGGCTTTTAACTGTCTGCCACCTGCTACCTATCAAACCTCCACCTGCCACGTTAAAACCCTTGCTGGACGACTTTTAGCACTTCCGAGCCTGTGGTCAAACAGCCTGAGTTGCCCGAGGACAGAGTGAGGTCCTGCCACAGCTCCGGCCCGCCTGGGCCGACTTTAATGTTTGATTTTCAACCGGTGCGCTGTGGCTGTGAATGCACAGGGTTTAGTCTCCTGAGGGAAGTGAGTAGCCTAAGAGTCCAGTGAGCAATTTTCGAATTTAATCTGGCTCAAAGGTTAAGGTATTCATCCGACATCCCTTCTGGGAATTCGCTGCTATTTGGATTGTGTGACTTTAAAAAAGAATTGATCTTAGTTTGACTTTGCTTCATATTTCTGACCTCACCTGACTACTGCGATATTATCTCACATGCTGACCACATCTGACCAGTCCAATCCAACATGAGGCACTGAGCCCTTTTAGATCAAGCTTCCAGAGCTGCTTGACGCTGTTCTCTCAGTTGTCTGCAAGTCTATACGCTTTTAATTGATGGCTGCAGGCCCCGGCAGCACGCAGACGGGTCCAATGTGTGTGTGTGTGTGTCTTGGTGCATATCTAAATGCCTACAAACTTTTCTATGAATCTTCCCAGCCTCAACTTCTTTCCTTAGATCCGCATTTTCCCCTGAAAGAGGTTAGAGGACGCAATAATGCTTTCTAAATCTTGTGTTTTCTTAAGTGTGGAGGTTATCGTCTGTCTGCCTAGCAGCAGTTTTACCACCAGCCTAACCTACTAGTGTGTCATTCTTTCCATTCGGGCTCCAGGGAGGAGGGCCTCAACAGCACAGAGCTCAAAACTTTGCTTCAGAGGTTCTCTTGCGAAGACTGAATTATCATTTATGTATTGTTCGTAAAAATGTAATGTTTTAAAGTATTGAACTTTAGGCACTTTTGTTTCAAACCAGTGTTTGATGGCCTAACATTAATGCACTTATTTACGGTGAGAATTATTATTATGAGTATAGAGTAAGCATTGAGTAAACACAATCTCATTCCTCTTCGGGCTTCCTATGAAAAATGTAACAAATCTGACAATAACTGTACACGGCTTGATGGAGCACAGGCTCCACATCATCAGTTCGCCTCCTACTCCTCTTTTTTTCTCTCTCTAACGCGCTCTGCCTTTTTTTCTTTTCCTTCCTTAATGTCTCTCTCTCTGATCCTCCCTCCCTGCCTTCCTGTCTCTCTCTCTCTCTCTCTCTCTCTCTCTCTCTCTCTCTCTCTCTCTCTCTCTCTCTCTCTCTCTCTCTCTCTCTCTCTCTCTCTCTCTCCCTGCCTGTAGTTAGGCTAATCTGGATGCTCGGCTCAGGACCACAGCCCAAATGCTAGGGTTAACAGTCCAGAGAAAACAATATGAAGAGCCAAACATAAGACAAAGAAGAATCCGGAGACTCCAGAAAAGGGTTTCACCTACTGTGAGATTTCACACACAACATTTTGAAACAGTTTCAAATGCTCTATTTGAAACGGGCAAACCGTATTACATTGTAAGAATATTCAACAGCCAATTAGTATACTTGATCAGCTAAACAAAATGCTGATGGTCCCATCAAATTGACCAAACAAGCCAACTCACGAAAGAAAATACAGAATTTCCCCGGATAAAATTACAAGGTTAAAATAAAGGTCAGGATTCAAAGAGATTCTCAAAATGTAAATTCTGTTACAGTGTTGTTCAAGTGTTTAATTTGGATGAATCTGCCATCATTGGTAAGTAAATAGGAAGGCCTAAATTAGGAAATCAGGAGTTCCCGCTGGGGAGAATAAGGTAGTTTGAAGTTCACCAAGGAGGATGTTTAGGCAACCTACTTAGCCCACTTGTGGTTAGAAAAAGGCTACACCTTGAGTGTTTAATATAGCATACAATTGTAAATGCACAAATATGTATCTTTATTATCAATATTTGGTCAAACTGTAGTCCAATACATTTTTGATTTAACGAATTGTTATTTTAAATAATGATAAACTTGGCTAATATTTGTGGTGCTAGACTCTAAGAAACAGCGGAAACAGTCAAGGACTTCTCCTGATTTCTCTTTTTACTTGTGTAATCAGCTTTGCCAATAGCTCCATCCTAGCATGGCTTGACAGACTTCAGCTCCCTGTTTTTGACCCTTTATGTTTCCTGTCCAAGCCTCAGTGTCCCACCCTGCTAGGTGCTACAGGGAAACATTTTACTACACTAATTATGGATTCATACCCCGACCTGTGAGAAAACAATACTTAATTTACAATGGATGGTAGCACTCCAAAAAAGAGACCGACTGAAGTCCAACACTCGTCACATTAACAAGGTTTTCCCTAGCATGAACAAATGTTGTTTGTAGCCAGTGTTGTGTGCGTTTTAAGTCTGGTTTCGGGTAGACATGTGTGTATGTTATTAGCAGGCTGTGAAGGCATGTGGTCATGGTTGGTCAGGAGGTCACCAGTGCCCCCCCTGGCTCAGGACGGACACCCCCTGTAGATGGCCTGTAAACCCTGAAGGTCATCGACCCCCACCCCCACCCCCTCTGGGTCCGCCCTCTGTTGTACTTCATAGTTGTTGTACTGGAAGAATGCGTAATATGTACAAGCTTTGTTGAGGAATATTTTGAGGATTCGCAAATATACTTAATCAATTTACACGTGTGTGTGTGTTTGTGTTTTTTTGGAGAGCGCAAGAGAGAGAGAGAGCGACAGTGAGAGACGATGTGTTTACATATGGCTTTGTACATGCGAGTGCATTAGTGTGCATGCATCCCCCCCATTGCTGGTAAAATAGACGCGAGCCCACACATGGAAGATATTACGTCCTTTCAGAGCCATGTGGTGGGCACAGGAGCCTTAAAGTCACAGGCACCCTCTTTCCCCACTCCAGATACACTAGTAAAGCCTCCGTCACCATCCTAGCACCCCCATCGACAGACGTGCTTGGACTAGTCCACGGACATCATCACCTGCTGAGCATGGTGGCCCTCCTGTTGTGTTTTCAGGATCAGGCATCAGATCAAGCATATATTAGTAGTTTGCTTTTTAATTGACAGGTGATGGATAATATCGTACTGCCACTACATTAGGTTGATAGAAATATCCAAAACACACCTCAACCATGGGGAACTTTACAGAATTTCTGGAGCATAATATCATCTCTCTCTTGACACAGGAAATATTTGTGACATCCCAAATGGAATGAATCCAGCACAATTCGATGTCAATTCAGTTCAACAGGGTTTGGGGATGGGGGACACGGAGTGTGGGAAGGCAGTACATGG
>NC_044069.1:16283361-16333361 GCF_902167405.1 Gadus morhua
ACACACACACACACACACACACACACACACACACACACACACACACACACACTCACAAAACACGCATTCTTGCGCACAAAATACACATACATTACAGATCAGATTAGTCTCCTCAAAGTAAATGGTGTGAATTACTGGGAATACTTGAGGACGTACTGTATGTCTTTGTGGGTATTCTGTTTGTGCGTGTGTGTGTGTGTGTGTGTGTGTGTGTGTGTGTGTGTGTGTGTGTGTGTGTGTGTGTGTGTGTGGGTGTGTGTGTGTGTGTGTGTGTGTGTGTGTGTGTGTGTGTGTGTGTGTGTGTGCGTGCGTGCGTTCGTGTGTGTGTATGCGTGTCTCGTAGTGTGTGTATTCATCCCTGATTCAAGCTTAACATTTTACACAGGACATGAAAAAGGCAGAGCAAAGAAAGTAGAGTCAGGAGGAGATGATAAGGGAAGGAGAGATGTTTCCCAACATGTTGTCTGGCTCCAAATCCAGTCCAGGGCGCCTCTCCCAGATGTGGACTCAAATTCTTCTCCTTTTCCATACTTTCCATTTCAGTCTCCACACTTTTGAATTCCTAACCATATGAAACCTATGCACATATCAAATGTATAAATACAATTTCCTCAATCGTGTATCTAGCTTTTTAATTCAAATCACCTGTTGAACGTTGAACTTTCAAGCACAATTATTCCAAATATGCAAAGAAGATAAAAGCTACACAAAATAAGAACCTTCCCACCTAGCGATGGAGGACGTGTCCTTTTCTTTTCTAGAAGAGACAGGCTTGCCTCCTGCCCCCCGCTCCCTCCTCGCCATTGTGGAATAGCGGTGATTTAGTGAGGACGTAGGCCAGAATAACATAGCATTACAGCTAAAGAGACAACTCTTCTAGTGGGGAGCCCCCTTGATGACTGTTTAGAGTCCCTCCACTGTTTAAACTTAATTTCACCTTGGGACACTAGCAGTTATCTCTCAACAAAGAAAATACTCCCTGTTTATTGTTTATCAGGATACATAAAAAAAATTAAAATCATTTTTAAAACTTTATTTCATGTTTGTTGAGGTAACCGCCCCCTTTTGCATTCAGGACCCCTGTACAACCCCACATTCGTTTCTTGTGTTTTAACACAAAAGCAATCATATTGTGCTCTTTGCTTGCGTTCGGTCTCTCCTTCTCCCCCCGTTGTGGGTGTTTTTCCTCGGTGCGAGCCAGATGCTTCTCCTCAGAGCCTCTGGAGCTCCTCCCAGCGACGGCCCCCGTGATTCATTTTCCACATCTCGAAAACGATTCTCTCACTCCTCCCCTCCCCCATCTCTCTCTCTCTCTCCTTCCTTTTCTTCATTTCGTTCTCCTTGACTGTCTCAAGGACGGCATAAGCGTAGAGTGGTTGTCTTTAGTGCAGATATTGAACGTGTTTCACTTCACTTCTATGCTAAAGTAAAGTCAAGACATGGAGGAGGCAGCAAGCACTGATGGAATCTTAATAGCTGGAATTATTCTGCCCCCCTCCCCACATCTCTCTCTCTCTCTCTCTCTCTCTCTCTCTCTCTCTCTCTCTCTCTCTCTCTCTCTCTCTCTCTCTCTCACTCTCTCTCTGCCTCTCTGCTTCTCTCCCTCTCTCTCTCTCTCTCTCTCTCTCTCTCTCTCTCTTCCTCTCTCTTTCTCTCTCTCTGCCTCTCTCTCTCTCTCTCTCAGCCTCTCTCTGCGTCTCTCTCTCTCTCTCTCTCTCTCTCGCTCTCTCTCTCTCTCCCTCTCTCTCTGTCTCTCTCTCGCTCTCTCTCTCCCTCTCTCTCTGTCTTTCTCTCGCTCTTTCTTTCTCTCTCTCTCTCTCTCTCTCTCTCTGTCTCTCTCTGTCTGTCTCTCTCTCTGTTTCTCCTTCCTTCTCTCTCTCTCTCTCTCTCTCTCTCTCTCTCTCTCTCTCTCTCTCTCTCTCTCTCTCTCTCTCTCTCTCTCTCTCTCTCTCTCTCTCTCTCTCTCTCTTTTCTCTCTCCGCCTCTCTCTCAACCTCTCTCTGCGTCTCTCTCCCAACCAGCGCCAGCGCCCCCTCCCTGTGTTTGTTACGACCCTCACGTTATAAAACACACTTCTAATCTTAAATGAGGGGAAGTGTGTGTATGTGCACACGAGTGTGCACTCAGATGGGGGGCAGTTGACTTCCACTGTCGACGTGTGTGTATGTGTGTGTGTGTGTGTGTGTGTGTGTGTGAGTGTGCAGGCGCATGTGTGTGCGTGTGTGTGCATGCCCATGTGCGTGCATGTTGTTGTGTTTGCATGTGTCTGTGTGTGGTTGGCGGTGGGGGCAACAGAATGTCAGAGCTAAAGCTAGAGGTAAAATCATTTCTTGCTGCCCCTCCTCACTCCCTTCAGTCTCCCTCTCTCTCTCTCTCCTCAACCGTCTGTTCCCACTCCTCCCTATTCCATCCGTCACACTCCCATCTTCCTCCCTCCCTCTCTCACCCCTCCTCCTCACATCCCGGAATGAGGTCCTTGTGGTCTGTGGTTTATACCTGTTGTATAAATAAATGCCTGCTGTATAAAATAACCCCCTCTGATTGGCTTAGGGAGCTGCCCATCACACATCCCAGGCCTTCTGTCCCAAACCTCCTGCTAGGTTTTCTCATCCGTAAACACAGAAAATTATCAATGGGCACCAAAGTGAGGTTCATACAAGTTTTAATGTATTTTAAAGGAAAAAGACATTGAGTTGAAGAGTGGAAGATGTTTCAATGTGTCTGAGCGTGAGCTTAGAAACACACCTGTAGATCCCAGGTGTCTTCTGTGGCCCAATTTGGTGTGTGTGTGTGTGTGTGTGTGTGTGTGTGTGTGTGTGTGTGTGTGTGTGTGTGTGTGTGTGTGTGTGTGTGTGTGTGTGTGTGTGTGTGTGTGAGTGTGTGTGTGTGTGAGAGAGAGTGAGTGAGAGAGAGTGTGTGCGCCAGACATAACTTTAATGTTAAAAGGCACGTGCTGGGTTTAAAGTT
The DNA here is from genome assembly GCF_902167405.1 of Gadus morhua. NCBI lineage: Eukaryota > Metazoa > Chordata > Actinopteri > Gadiformes > Gadidae > Gadus > Gadus morhua. The sequence continues at coordinate 16,286,329 of NC_044069.1, forward strand.
GGGCGTTTAAAGTTGAGAATTTCCCCCCACCCTCCTGATTTTTGTGACTGCAGTAAAGAGTAAAGAGAATTGGTAGGTGTGTTGAGAGTGGGGAGAGAGCGACGCAACCATCAATTATGTGCAGTCTACTATCCCCAACGTGAACCTTACAGTATCTATACCAAGAGGTCACACGCAGACAGATCTACACAGTCTTTATAATAATAATAATAATAATAATAATAATAAATGAAATTTATATAGCGCCAGGATTTATTGATTTATTGATTTATTTTAGGATTTAATTTATCTATACCAAGAGGTCACACACAGACATATATACAGTCTATATCTATACCAAGAGGTCACACAGAGACAGATCTACACAGTTTATATGTATACCAAGAGGCCACACACAGACATATATACATAGTCTTTATCTATACCCAGAGGTCACACATGGACAGATCTACACAGTCTATATCTATACCATATAGGTCACACACAGACAGATCTACACAGTCTGTATCTATACCATGAGGTCACACATGGACAGATCTACACAGTTTTATCTATACCAAGAGGTCAGATACTGAATGATCTACACAATTTATATCTATATTGAGTTTGCACAGATCTAGACCTCTGCCCTCAACCCTTCCTCCTGTACATTATTATATGTATTGCCACATGTCCTATTGCTCAGGAAGCATCGGACTGTACATTGTTGCGACATATTCCCCTGATATGAACCTGTGTTTCTTTGTGTGTGTTCAGGGGTACATGGTATGGTTGGAGGGATTATCATAGTGTGAAGATTTTAAACCCTAAAGGGAATTATTCTACCAGAGAATTGAATTGGGTCAGTTCTGAAGCAGCGTTATTATTAGTCTCCAAGTTCTCTGACCTCTTCCGCACCCATGTCTGTATTTTAATGCAAAATGGTCCATTTTATGCAGCTGATGTGTGTGTTTGTGAGGGCGTGCGTGTGAGTGTGTGCGTGTGTGTGTGTGCGTAAGTGTATGTGCAAGTATGTGTGTGTTGTGTTTGCTTGGGCAATCTAAGTGACGTTGTTGGTGACATCATACTACATATGAGCAAGTGGACATGCGATTAACACATGCAATCCAATACAATATCTCTCCAGGACGCATGCTATTTATTGATAATAAGGCGTGTATAATCAGCTTGGATGTCTTTCACTCATTTACCATCACAAAACATTAAGCTATGTCAAATTATTGAGCAGATTCTTTCCAACCTGTACTGTATACTCTTTCAGTGCAGTGCAGCTATCCCTTTTTTTCAACATGCTCTCGCCTTTTTCTCCACCTACCCCATTGACTACAGAGAAAGAGTCGTGGCAAGATGAGCTTTCCACTCTTTCAAACATTCATGATTGTACAATACTTCTGAAACGGTCCAGGAGACTGAGTAGTAAATGGCATGTGAAGTGAGATAAAACAGCCATTTTGTCAGGTGAAAGCGTTAATGGTTGTTTAGCTGCAGTGAGTGTAAGAATGGCTGCGCATTACTTTAATCCAGCATCATCATCCTCAAATGAACCCTGCATGCTCTCCTCTCTTCCTCCTCGGCCCGACATTGGACAACCTCTGCCACGTTGTATCTCTCGCTCTCTCTCTCTCTCAATGTTGTTTCTGGGTCTCTTCCTCATTCTCTCGCCCTTCTGGATTTTTTTTCCTCTGCCTTTTTATTTTTTCCTTTCTTTAGCACCTTGTCTCCTCGTCAGTCTGTCGTTTACTCACTTTTCTCTCTTTATTTCTTTATTTCTTCCTATCTTTCTCTCTCCCTCTTTACTTTCTTGGTTTCTTTCTCTCTCGCTGTTTTTCATGTACGTATCTCTTCTTCCCTTTCTTTCTATCTTTCTTGTTTCATTTATGTCTCCCTTCACTCCTTCCTTCAACTCTCTCTTTTTTTCTTTCTTTTGTCTTTTTTTCTTACTTTATCATTCCTTTGCTTCTTTCTTTCTGTCTCTCTTTCTCTGTCTTTCCTTTCTGTACTAAGTCCATAGTCAGTACATGGTCAATAGTCCATAGCTCTGTAGTCTTTAGTTCTATAGTTCTATAGTCTATATTTCTATAGTCCCCAGTGGTGCAGCCCCTGGCAGGCCTCACAGGCCCTGTAGTCTGTGTGACGTGGTTCCTTGGCTGCAGGGGCAGTCAGCGAGGTCTGTATGACCCCATGTCCAGCGTGGCCCCTGTCCTGCTGCAGTCGATCATAGAGCCGTGACCATAGACACACACAGTGCTGTATCCATAGCGCGTTCCTTGTTCATATACTTTAACGTAGCGCACGCACGCAGTGGGACTCAATGCTTTGCATAGATAAAGCTATTGTCATGTATCTGAAGGAGAATGTGATATTCAATTGTGTTTGTTTGTTCACTCAACCATACAATATATTCTCATAGTTTTAGATTGCCTTTAGCATCAAGATACAGCATATAAGTCATGATGATGCACAATGAAGTCAGATCAAACTAAATGGACGGCATTTGCTACAAGACGTTTGTAGCCACTGGAAGCTTTGTGCAACCCAGGCCTCACATTCAATCATTCACAAGCACACACACACACACACACACACACACACACACACACACACACACACACACACACACACACACACACACACACACACACACACACACACACACACACACACACACACGTACACACTCACAAATACGCTTGACGGTGGTTTAGACTCACAAGGTACCAACCATCAGCTTACAGTGGAAATAAGCGTTTTAATGCCTTGCTCAAGCAAGGCATTAAAACGCAACTTCTTGAAACTAGCAGTCCAGCAGCAGAAGATGCACTCTATCATCTGTGCTATGATCTTAACACGCGTTGACCTGCTGCTCAGTGTGGGTCAACTCAAAAGGTATATTTAGTGATCCTAACTTTCCAACCATCCCCTGTTAACCAAGGGCCTTGCTTGGTTGAGTGGTACCTGGGTACCAATCCCAACTGGGTGGTGTTCAGGTCGGGATTCAATCTACCGCCAAAGACCTGCATGGAGTAAGGGTGAAACTAATGGGCTCATTAACACACCTGTGATAAACAACCCAAAGATAACTTGCTGCATTAAATTCTGGTCAATAATACATTCTCAAAACTTTGAGTCAAAGTTTGGGAAAAAAATTTTACTTAGATGTGATGCAACACACCGTGTTATGAATGTAAAAATGGTTATGACAATACCCCATCATAACCATATAATCAGCAGTGTGAACAAACAACACACAGCTTAACAATAAGCAATCAATGTCGCCGTGCTCCACCAAGAGAAATTAAAAGCACAGACTTGAACCAACTTTAATTGAATGTCGAAGAAAGTTAGTGAGTGAGTGTGTGTGTCTTGGTGTGTGTCTGTGTGTATGTGTGTGTGTGGGTCTGTGTGCATGTACGTGTATCGTGTTGTGTCAGTGTTTGTGTGTGTGTGTATGTATGTTTGTCTTGTTGTGTCAGTGTTGGTGTATGTATGTGTGTGTGTCTGTGTGCTTGTGTATGTGAATGTGTATGTATATGTGTTTGTGTGCATGTGAATGTGAGTGCCTGTGCATCAGATAGGAGTAAGTTTCCCTTTATTTCAACGGACAGACTTGTTGAAGACTGGCTGAAAGATATGAGAACAACGTCCAGACCTTACGACTCTGCCCCAACATTTCTACGGACTCCCCCTGATTGCAGCAGTAGCCACCGTTATATCTAACAGTTCGATTTTTGGGGGCACATTTGTGACTATTAACTTCACACGTTACATCTTCAACTTGAGGCCCCTCGGCAACACAAAGAGAGAAATATGAACCAGGAGACTGCCCCTCTCGGTCTTAGGACCGCCCTAAACATTACTGCAGAGAAAGGAAGGGAAAAAAAGGACCCAGAGAGAGGAGGAAAAGTTACTTTCTCCAAAAATACATTACACACACACGCACGCACGCACGCACACGCACACACACACACACACACACACACACACACACACACACACACACACGGAACAGTGGAAAATAAACAATGGCCACGTAGAAATGATACAGAGCCATTCTAAAAAATCTACGACAGTGAGATGGAGAGATTCAAACTGTTTCCAGTGGCTCCACATGGTTTAAACAATCTAGAGTTAGTTTAACTTTTTTAACAACTTGTCTAACTAAAAGTACTCAACATCATATCCATGAATCTGTGTTTTGTGTTTTCACCATTAACGTAGGCCTGCTGCTCTGTGCTCGATAACAATTTCCTGAGTCGGGATGGGCTCTTATCTTAACCATTCCTGTTATGGGGAAGCCCTGATTTGATCTGTACGAGTGTCATAAAGTGAGTGAGCAGCGCCCTCTTCTGGCCATGATGCATAACAACAATACAAGATTATCCTCTGGACCTCTTTTCACTTCTTCCGATGAACTGACTGCACCATTCGCAACAAGTGGCATTATTTTTATCTTACTGGAAAGGAATTCCTTACATGATAAGAGTAATGTACAATAGTAGGTGTGGTGCTATGTTTTAAATTGAACAAAGTCATCTTCAATGTGTGTTACAATAGGGGAGATGCACAAAAAGGGAACAATAAGATGTCTTCCTAACCACAAGAGAGGACTATATGACTAGCATACCAGGATAGACTTTAATGTGTTTAATTACATTTTTCCCATTGATTATAGAATATTGGATTGGTGTGTGTGTGTGTGTGTGTGTGTGTCTGTGTGTGTGTGTGTGTGTGTGTGTGTGTGTGTGTGTGTGTGTGTGTGTGTGTGTGTGTGAGGTGGTGTGTGTGTTGTGGCAACCCGGCTTGGTGACTGAGCCGCCTCCTTCCAATAAGCACACAAACTTGAGATTACTTAGAGCCAAAATGGCACTTTTATTCAATAGTAAATTATAAATCTATCAAACCAAACATAAAACTCAGCTTTGGAGGAATCAACAGTCTTTTTCCTCCGGGTGGAATCCCATCACCCATGAGACTGGTCTCTCCGCACACGCGAACCAGGAGAGCCCTGAATGAGTGTGGAAGCATGCTTTTTAAAGCATGCTTCCACACCTGCTCCTCAGGTGTGGAAGCATTTCATTAATTGGCCCCAATGTTCTTACTGGCGCCATCTGTGGAGAATCGGTGGTACACCGCCTCCACAACCTGCCCCCTTGGCCTCCAGGGGCGCTGTGCCAGAGACGGGTTGCCAAAGTGTGTGTGTGTGGGGGTGTGGGGGTGTCTTTGTCTGTGTGTAATATACACTGTATTTCTCAATGGGCAGTATCAACTGTTGTGAGCTGTAGTCTCCCAAATTAGTTACTGCCAATGCTTCTTATGCATTTTGTATATAAAATGAAAATCTGTTAATTTCTCTCTGCTTTCAGCACTGCCTAAGCAAACTCCAGTCTCTTTGGCACTGTGTGTGTGTGTGTGTGTGTGTGTGTGTGTGTGTGTGTGTGTGTGTGTGTGTGTGTGTGTGTGTGTGTGTGTGTGTGTGTGTGTGTGTGTGTGTGTACTCGCCTAACTATCCAACATTGGACTTCGGAGTCGTAACACCTTCACCAACAGGGGACCTCCGAGCCAAGAGGGGACATTTTTCAGGTCCCCTTTTGGTCATGCCTTTAAATCAACCTAAAAACATGCCTAAAATATTTTGACGCATTTTCACAACTTTTGCCAAGAGGGGACCTGAAAGTGTGTGAGTGTTTAGTCCATACTCTATAGCGCCTCTGCTGGCCAGAGCTTGATTTTCAACGACCAATCCACACACGTCGCTTCAAACACTCCTCTATTGTGTGAACGACCTGCAGTCGTTCACACGTCTGTCAGAGTGTAGAGGGCTGTTAAACAGACTACTTAGTAAAGTCTCTTGAAACATGCAAACAAAAAAGGCTCAGCTTTAAAAGTTCCACACTTCTTTTGTGTGTAGTGACAGGGGTCCACTAATAATAATAATAATAATAATAATAATAATAATAATAATACATTTAATTTGGATGACACTGTTGGCTATTACAAAATAACACAAGTCCCTTCTTAGATAGCATGGAGCGACATTCACACTCCTTCTTTTATGAAAAGAGGTAATAACTATATATACTGTAAGGGAAAGATAGTAATCTCAATTAATGTAATAATAATTTGTCAAACTTGATTTGTTAGTGTGTTTTTAGGAATATAATTGTCTAACAAAAAACCTATCTATTCATTTGTATCAATAAAAATGATAAACAAATACAATATAAGGGTCTAGACCTTTGAAATGGTTCAATCCCCAAATTAGCCTTAATTTACCATTTTACAATGTACTCCAGTCCCCAATATATTTTTAAAGAAATGCATTTGAATTGTTCATTTGCATCGCAGAAAATGGTCCACACTTGTACTGTATGGAATGACAGGGGTCCACTGTTGGCTGATACATAATGACAGAAGTTCTCTCTTAGATAGCATAGAGTGACGTTCACACTCCATCATGGATGAGTAAAAAAATAAATAAGCAAAATGGATAGTTCTTAAGAGGTAATAACAATCTAAATATGATATATATATATATATATATATATATATATATATATATATATATATATATATATATATATATATATATATATATTTTGTGTTATTTTGCAAGTAAAGTTGCCCCAACAATGTTGTCATTGTGGCTTGTCATGAACACAAATTTCTAAACTTAATAAGGGTTTTATTTCTTTACAACTACAAACTTGTGTGCTTAGTCTACGGTTAAAGGAATGCATTTTATCTGTTGATTTGCATAACATAAGTTTTTCTAATGACAGGGGTCCACTGTTGGCTGTGACAAAATGACACAAGTCCCTTCTTAGATAGCATGGAGCGACATTCACACTCCTGCTTTTATGAAAAGAGGAAATAACTATATATATATACATATACATATATATAATATATAATGTAAGGGAAAGATAGTAATATCAACTAATGTAATAATAATTTGTCAAACTTGATTTGTTAGTGTTTTTAGGAACATAATAGTCTAACAGTGGTTTTCAAACCACTGAGTTCTTCAGGGGGGGCGCAACGTGAGAAAAAAATAAACCCGAAAAATCCCCTGAAAGACGATGATTCAAATCATCATTCAACTTCAACTGTAGAAGTAACATAACTAACAGAAGATATTTTCATACTTCTAATGGATTGATTCATATTTTAAGGTTCTCGGAGTGAGACTTTAAGCGGCTGCAGCAGAAGTGTTGAGACGAAAGATGATATCAAGACATTTATAGAATATTCCCAGTCACATGATTCTTCGCACGACCTGCAGGTTGGAGAGACTGAAATAACCCCCATGAGTAAAAATGTAAAAGCAGCCAAGTCCCACAAATTGCTTGAACTATTTATTTCATTCCATTGTTTCGTTGATATGCATTTTTGAAAAGTTTCAAGCATATGGATTTAATGCAATATCCACAACAGTTCAAAATGGTACCATGATATGCGGACACAGGTACATAGTTTTCACCTGACAAACATGTCACGGGTTGAAATCAAAGGCAGTACAAATAGATAAAAATGTAGCTGAAGTTTCAAATGTCTTGTTTATTGTATTAACCAGTTCATTTCTTTTGTGGAAGTCACCAAAAGTCCAAAAAAGTTAAAGGCAAGGTCACAGGCTAACAGTGGAGCTGTGTTGAGAACCAGCAGCCAAGAGCTTCCATGGAAACTTTCTACCCATGTTAAATAGATTTAGTTGGCAGTTCCTTTTCTGCCCATTTTTTAAACTTGTGGAAGCACTTTGCAGTACTGGGAGACACCATTTCTAACGGCAATGGAGCTAGATTCTAAAAATATCAAAAGATGCCCAAAGCAAATACCTTAACCCATAGTTGTGTTTTATCAAATTAAAAAATTTGAGTCTCTTTGACCACAAATTGAGCAGAAATATTTTGCATACAAATCTTTAAATAGTTTAACCACATTAAGAAAAATACATTCGTTATTTTTTTTTATTAGTGAAGCCACAGGTTTTGCACATTATCCAAACAGAATACCTGAAATGTTAATATTTTCAGCCCTTTCGGGTTAAAACAAGAGAAAAGGACAACCTAACAAGAGTGAAAAGTTTGGGTTAGGTGACCTATAGTTCAAAGATGTCCCTGGTCAGGTAGACTAAATAAAAGTGTATTCCCAATTGCTCCAGGACATTCGTGTAATTTTCTTGTGAGCTCTCCCTCAAGCCTAGAGAGACATCAGTGTTGAACCACCAACTGAAAGGGGGTATTTGCCATTAGTATGAGTGACAACATTTCATGGCTATTAATTTAGTTCATTATATTTAGCTGATTTGAATAGACTTTTCTAGCAGGTGAGGCTGTCAAAGAACTAAATATGGAGCAACTACAAAAAGTAAATTTGCAGCATGACCAAATTATACAAAAAGTATAGGAACTGTTCTAGCAGATATGTTTTAGAAGTCTCTTTTGATAGGCAGGGAATAATTGTCTTTGTCACCCTGTCGTCATGCCATCAAATCTGTTGGGCAAAGTACCGCTACTGATTAATCCAGTAGACTCACCAGTCAAGTCCCCCTAGTTAGAAAATGGAAGAAACCCAGTAAGTCATGTTAATTATTCTGTTACAAATGAAGACTAATACTTTCAACATATTGCGATCCAAGTTACTGGTTGCAGTCTTGGATTTTATAGTTCTATATGAATAGATTCAATTTACTAAACATTAATCATGCTTCAGAAGAATTAACCTTTCTTGGATGGCAGATCTACCACAAGTCTCCATTGCCACAACCTCCAGATGGCTTACGACCTACGGCAACTCCTCGACTACTGCAATCCAACAAATTGGCTCTGGCACACCAGACACGCATTTTGCTTTATTTTAGGTTTTCAAGCATCTTAAAATACCCAAATCATCGCTCCAATACACAAGTCAGCTAATGGCCTACAAGGAAATGCTGAAGCTAGTGTTAGTGATGGAGATAGAAATGGACAAGCTTGCGTGTACAAATATGCAACTAGAATTGCAAGGTTCACAGCCCAGTTGCATAAGTGGTCGCAACCGTTGGATTGTAAGCAAGGGTAAAAAAAAAAAACTTCCCACAAACTAGTCAACATGGTCAATTGAAAGCCTGTACAAAACGACCCTGGAATAGTCAAATGCAGCTTTACAGCGGATGAATTAAGCCAAATTGCATAAACATCCAATGGTAAACAGTATACAAATGCAATCAAGGTTGCACTCACACTAGGCCATCTGGCCGTGGCCGTCGCAACTGTGGCCTGGCCACGGTAGGCTCTTGTACATACGCCATCACGTCGCTAGCATCCAACCAATTCTACCAAACCTTAACCAACTTGTGAAAAATGGAACAAAACTTTAGCACACACCCAGTGACTAATCACCTTGTCCAGGGGTGTTCCAACGTGGTTTACCAGGACTTAAAGTAAGCCACACATTTGACAGACGGCACCGAATGACGTTAAACTAAGCTAATCTACAGGTTACCAGTGCTAGTGCAATTACATGAGCATTTTGCACAATATTTGTACTCCAATGCTACGTAAAGCAGGCTTCTTCAGAAACCCGTAGCCTGCTACATTGAAGGGCAACTAACAAATCCTGACCAAGACCGAAAGATGGCTCTGGAAGCCACTACGGCCCACGCAGCAGATTACTGCGTGGACCGTGGTAGCTTCCAGATCAACCCTTCGGTGGACCATTCATACACATGTATTCCGAGGACGTTTTGAAGACACTGGAGTCCCATGGCACTAGATTCCTTTGAAGACTAAGTTGGTATGGGGGGGCCCAAAGGGGGCCCCCCCATAGATCTTGTCAGTCATCTAACACCTGTTAAGAAAAACACACACACACATCACAAGATACAAATCAGCAAAGCTAGGTTAAAAAACAGCGGTGACATGCATGTCAAGGTGCAAAGAGCAGGGATACTGATGGCTTGTGTCTGAGGAGACAGCCCAAAAACGTCAACATTTAATAAAAGGAAAATAACACTCACTGCGGTGGTCTGTTTCGAAGTGCCATGTTGGTAGCAATATTTGTCTGGGCTGTTCAGTCAAATGCCCACAAAAACAAACACGCAACAACGCATACTTTCAGTTTGTATAAAGTGACACTAGTGATCGGCAATCTAGATCGAAAACTTTCAACCCTCACTAAACTCAACCTCGATTGACACAGGCCGATGCGAAAAGTAAACCAAACCCATTGTGTTCACCTTTAATAAAGGCGTGCGTGACAGGTGATCTCAATTAAGAGCTAATCAGAAAGAACACACTGATCAGTGATAGCAGTGTGACACTGAAGCTTCGATACGTGCTTCAAACCCTGGGGCCGTATTCACAAAGGATCTTAGGGCTAAAAGTAGGTCCTAACTGGCGAATTTAGGAGTAACTCCTAAAAATAATGGGCGTGTCACTCTTAAATTTAGGACTCCTAACTTTTTTCACTAAGAGCAATTCACAAAGTATTTTAGGACTAAAAGTAGCACCTAAGTCTAGGAGAGCTTAAAAGTCCTCAAGAGGACTCCTAACTCAGTAAGACCTATTCACAAAGAATCTTAAAATGCCTGCGAGACGAAATGTTAGTGTATTCAATTTATTGTGGAGTTAATGCGCGATGCAATAACATCCCCGACTAACAGGAATAATCCGATTAGTCCCGAAATAAAATGTTATAAAAATTATAAGTTATAAAAAAATATATATAACTTATAAAAAATAAAAATAATTGCGCCATCAAAAGACGAGGACGTGTTCGTCAATAGGAAGAAAGTGCATTCCATCAACACGCAGGTTGTTTTTGATGCAAATTTTAACATAGCCTACTGGATGTTGTTGCAAAGTGGCCTGGATCTTCAGCTACCCATGATTCGCGCATTTTAATGGTGAGCGGTCTGAGGCAGCTTTTTGAGATGTACCAGTTGGGTGTCGCTTGCTGGGTGACAGTGACTATCCATGCAAGACGTGGCTCTAGACACCCTACCTCAATCCACAACCGGGAGCACAGTTAAAGTGTAACATGTAAGTGATTACGCAGATTACGCTTAGTCCTATGCGTAAAACACATCGTATTGGCTCTTTGCGAGCACACAAACATACACGAAATGTTGTGGAGAGAGGAATTGGGCAGATGAAACGTCGGTTTCATGTCCTCCACGGCGAAATACGCCTCACCCCAGAGAGGGCAAGCACAGTAATCACTGTATGTGCCATTCTACACAACCTCTGCAAGCGGAGGAACATTCCACAGCCAGACGATGATGATGATGATGATGATGATGATGATGGCGATCAACATTACAAGGAATTTGGCCGCGTGGAACCGAGTGGACAGGCATTTAGGGATCACTTTGAAAACACATTTTAGGTAAACACCTTGGCACAAATCAGTCAACACTTGGGTAGTTCGTAACATTTATTTTCTTTTAGATTTTACGTATTTTTATTGTTTGCTTTCTCTCTCTCTTGAACGTGCAGGCTACAACGTCATTATCGTGGTGTGCACAAAATTGTCATCATGCGTGTATTCTGCTAACTGCACTATAACTACTTAATAGGAATTCATTTCTAGCCTAGGCTATTTCCTTGTTTTTCGGTGATTCAGTGGGCTCGTCTGAACAACCAATCACCGAACTCACCGCTTCTAAACTCGTGCACGAGAATTGACGTAATCCATAGCAACGGCGCGTCACTCTTAGTTCACTCTTTGTGATTTATCCTTAGTAAGAGTAGGTCTCAGCGGCTTTGTGAATAACTTTTAAGAAAAAACTCCTACGTAAAATGTTTTAGCGCGAGTTAGGAGCACTCCTAGCGGTAAGATAAAATGCTTTGTGAATACGGCCCCTGATCTATAACTCCCAAGAAGCACTGCTTCGAAGCTTGCTTCAGAGCAAAAAAAAATCACGTGACATGTGACGTCCGAAGCAGCAAATGGTTCGTTGCCTGAATGAATCACTTGACTGGTCCGCGGCTCGGTGGAGAAGCTTTGAGCAAAAAAAAGAAACCGACTCAATCCATAAGCCGTTGAAAAACTAAGGCAGCCTAGGTCACCGCCTAATTATTTAATGAATATAACAACACACAATCGGAGCAACAACCGTGTACGGGAGTTGCGAAGAGTATTTATGTAATAAAACAAGTGTTGTGTCAACAAGATTAGGGTAGGGGATAACACACTGACTCTGGTGCAAAAGACCGGGGTTCTAATCTCGGTATGAAGAATAGGGCATGGCAATTTTATTTATATAGCGCAATTCAGGCACATTCAAGGCTATTCAAATTGCTTTACTGGGGCAAGATTGAAATTCAATACATATTAGAAAAGCGAATGAATAAAACATTTAAAAGCGAATGAATAGAATAAGAATAAGTCAATATGCGATAGGTTTTTATAAAATGCTGTTTCAATATCCAAGTCTACTAGCCTATTTGGACATAGGCTGGTCTATCCTTTTAAGAACAATTTAGACATCTGTATTTAGATCAATCTTTATTCGTGAAAAGATCATGCTATTAAGTATTTGGGTGTTTGTGCGTCAAATAGTTTTCAAAGCAGGGATGCGTTGAATCCACTGCAGCCTCGAACTTCGCAAGCAGAGGTCACTGTCACTGAAGCTTCGAGTAATGAACCCATTTTCGAAACATTGGCTCAACTGGTTCAATGCTTTATAAAAGCTTCATTTGCCTGATCGGCCATGAGTGAGACTATCAAATCGAGGACGAGGCTTTAACGGAATTGTTACCATTCAAATTCAAATTTCTTTATTATTGGATAGGGTATGATATCAATGATTTGGACTTTGAGTAGGCCTATATTTCTTAAATATATTTCTTAAATTTTTTCACCCCTTCGCCTTTTGAATATGAAATCTATAATCTCAGCCTCTCTATAATTTGCCCAACACATATTTTATTGTTCAAATAAAATCCCATCCTTATTTTGCCATTCATATTGAATCTTTTTGATATCATACCCTATCCAATAATAAAGAAATTTGAATTTGAATGGTAACATCTCCGTTAAATCCTCGTCCTCGTTTTGATAGTCTCACTCATGGCCGATCAGTGTGTTCTTTCTGATTAGCTCTTAATTGAGATCACCTGTCACGCACGCCTTTATTAAAGGTGAACACAATAGGTTTGGTTTACTTTTCGCATCGGCCTGTGTCAATCGAGGTTGAGTTTAGTGAGGGTTGAAAGTTTTCGATCTAGATTGCAGATCACTATTGTCACTTTATACAAACTGAAAGTATGCGTTGTTGCGTGTTTGTTTTTGTGGGCATTTGACTGAACAGCCCAGACAAATATTGCTACCAACATGGCACTTCGAAACAGACCACCGCAGTGAGTAAAAGTTATTTTCCTTTTATTAAATGTTGACGTTTTTGGGCTGTCTCCTCAGACACAAGCCATCAGTATCCCTGCTCTTTGCACCTTGACATGCATGTCACCGCTGTTTTTTAACCTAGCTTTGCTGATTTGTATCTTGTGATGTGTGTGTGTTTTTCTTAACAGGTGTTAGATGACTGACAAGATCTATGGGGGGGCCCCCTTTGGGCCCCCCCATACCAACTTAGTCTTCAAAGGAATCTAGTGCCATGGGACTCCAGTGTCTTCAAAACATCCTCGGAATACATGTGTATGAATGGTCCACCGAAGGGTTGATCTAGAAGCCACCACGGTCCACGCAGTAGGACCGTGGCTCTGGAAGTCCACGCAGTAGGACTTCCAGAGCCATCTTTCGGTCTTGGTCAGGATTTGTTAGTTGCCCTTCAATGTAGCAGGCTACGGGTTTCTGAAGAAGCCTGCTTTACGTAGCATTGGAGTACAAATATTGTGCAAAATGCTCATGTAATTGCACTAGCACTGGTAACCTGTAGATTAGCTTAGTTTAACGTCATTCGGTGCCGTCTGTCAAATGTGTGGCTTACTTTAAGTCCACAAGGCCCTCTGGTAAACCACGTTGGAACACCCCTGGACAAGGTGATTAGTCACTGGGTGTGTGCTAAAGTTTTGTTCCATTTTTCACTAGTTGGTTAAGGTTTGGTAGAATTGTTTGGATGCTAGCGACGTGATGGCGTATGTACAAGAGCCTACCGTGGCCAGGCCACAGTTGCGACGGCCACGGCCAGATGGCCTAGTGTGAGTGCAACCTTGATTGCATTTGAATACTGTTTACCATTGGATGTTTATGCAATTTATTCATACGCTTAATTCATCCGCTGTAAAGCTGCATTTGACCATTCCAGGGTCGTTTTGTACAGGCTTTCAATTGACCATGTTGACTAGTTTGTGGGAAGTTTTTTTTTTTTTTACCCTTACTTACAATCCAACCGTTGCGACCACTTATGCAACTGGGCTGTGAACCTTGCAATTCTAGTTGCATATTTGTAGACGCAAGCTTGTCCATTTCTATCGCCATCACTAACACTTCAGCATTTCCTTGTAGGCCATTAGCTGACTTGTGTATTGGAGCGATGATTTGGGTATTTTAAGATGCTTGAAAACCTAAAATAAAGCAAAATGCGTGTCTGGTGTGCAAGAGCAATTTGTTGGCTTGCAGTAGTCGTGGAGTTGCCGTAGGTCGTAAGCCATCTGGAGGTTGTGGCAATGGAGGCTTGTGGTAGATCTGCCTTCCAAGAAAGGTTAATTCTTCTGAAGCATGATTAATAGTTTAGTAAATTGAATCTATTCATATAGAACTATAAAATCCAAGACTGCAGCCAGTAACTTGGATCGCAATATGTGGAAAGTATTAGTCTTCATTTGTAACAACAGAATAATTAACATGACTAACTGGGTTTCTTCCATTTTCTAACTAGGGGGACTTGACTGGTGAGTCTACTGGATTAATCAGTAGCGGTACTTTGCCCAACAGATTTGATGGCATGACTACAGGGTGACAAAGACAATTATTCCCTGCCTATCAAAAGAGACTTCTAAAACATATCTGCTAGAACAGTTCCTATACTTTTTGTATAATTTGGTCATGCTGCAAATTTACTTTTTGTAGTTGCTCCATATTTAGTTCTTTGACAGCCTCACCTGCTAGAAAAGTCTATTCAAATCGGCTAAATATAATGAACTAAATTAATAGCCATGAAATGTTGTCACTCATACTAATGCCAAATACCCCCTTTCAGTTGGTGGTTCAACACTGATGTCTCTCTAGGCTTGAGGGAGAGCTCACAAGTAAATTACACAAATGTCCTGGAGCAATTGGGAATACACTTTTATTTAGTCTACCTGACCAGGGACATCTTTGAACTATAGGTCACCTAACCCAAACTTTTCACTCTTGTTAGGTTGTCCTTTTCTCTTGTTTTAACCCGAAAGGGCTGAAAATATCAACATTTCAGGTATTCTGTTTGGATAATGTGCAAAACTTGTGGCTTCACTAATAAAAAAAATTAACGAATGTATTTTTCTTAATGTGGTTAAACTATTTAAAGATTTGTATGCAAAATATTTCTGCTCAATTTGTGGTCAAAGAAACTCAAATTTTTTAATTTGATAAAACACAACTATGGGTTAAAGGTATTTGCTTTGGGCATCTTTTGATATTTTTAGAATCTAGCTCCATTGCCGTTAGAAATGGTGTCTCCCAGTACTGCAAAGTGCTTCCACAAGTTTAAAAAATGGGCAGAAAAGGAACTGCCAACTAAATCTATTTAACATGGGTAGAAAGTTTCCATGGCAGCTCTTGGCTGCTGGTTTCCAACACGGCTCCACTGTTAGCCTGTGACCTTGCGTTTAACTTTTTTGGACTTTTGGTGACTTTCACAAGAGAAATGAACTGGTTAATGCAATAAACAAGACATTTGAAACTTCAGCTACATTTTTATCTATTTGTACTGCCTTTGATTTCAACCCGTGACATGTTTGTCAGGTGATAACTATGTACCTGTGACCGCATATCATGGTACCATTTTGAACTGTTTGTGGATATTTCATTAAATCCATATGCTTGAAACTTTTCAATAATGCATATCAACGAAACAATGGAATGAAATGAATAGTTCAAGCAATTTGTGGGACTTGGCTGCTTTTACATTTTTACTCATTATGGGGGTTATTTCAGTCTCTCCAACCTGCAGGTCGTGCGAAGAATCATGTGAATGGGAATATTCTAGAGATGTCCGATATTATCGGCCCACCGATATTATCGGCCCGATATTAGCATAAAAATGTAATATGTCGATATCGGTATCGGATTTTTTTTTAAAAAAGATAAAAAATAATAAAATAAACATGGCACTTTTCCCTTAAATTAAGTTGAAGTATTTTTCTTATTTTGCACAGACAATGTTAACATTTGGAAAGCCTTGTTGCATTCAAGAATGCATCCAGTGGGGCATCACAACATTAAGCATGTTGTGTTAATTCCACAACAGGAGATATGTAATGTTACCTAAATTAGGTTTGAGGAAAAATAACCCAAATATCGACATCGGTATCGGCTGATATCGGAATCGAAAATTTAGAGTTGGACAATATCGCATATCGGATATCGGCAAAAAAGCCAATATCGGACATCCCTAGAATATTCTATAAATGTCTTGATATCATCTTTCGTCTCAACACTTCTGCTGCAGCCGCTTAAAGTCTCACTCGAGAACCTTAAAATATGAATCAATCCATTAGAAGTATGAAAATATCTTCCCGGTGGCGTAACGGGGCAAACAAGGTGTGCTTTGACATCTACGTTTCGAGGTGATTGCAACAGTGCCACACATGATCATATTTGAATATGTTTTGGGGTAGTAATTAGCTGTCGATTTTGGAGGCCTTTATCAATAATGACCAGCTATAGATTTGCTTCCCGATGGAGATTTCTGACAAATTACATGTTATTTAGAATCTACACGTTAAGATGAGTCCAATGAGATCAAGCTCGCCCTCTTGCTACACCGAGATCATGTCCTAAACCATAGGTGTACCATGTAAAATACATGTTACCATTTGCTTGGTGTCATGCTTGGTGTCAATTTCTTTGTTGTTCAGTTAAAAATGTTGACGCCGTTAAAATTGGTTTGCGTTAACGCCGTTAATAACGCGTTTAACTGACAGCTCTAATATATACTGTATACATATAGCATTTGTGGTTTTGGCATAAACATAACTAGGGTGCACTGTACTATCTGCGCACACGTTTTGTGGAGCACGTTAATTGTCTTAGAACACTCCCATTCAGAATGCATTGGTTTACATTTCGTTCTGTGTAACACGCAAAAAGTCGGACTATCGTGCTCTGGAACACGCTTCAATAGATTAACGTTCGTGCGCAGGAGCACGCAATCGCGTGATACCGGGTTGTACCTACAGCATATGTCAGAACCTGCACAATAGTATACAGACCATCAAAGAAAGTTTGATGTGTAGAATTTTGTTTTTAACTTTGTGGTCCCCTCTTGGATTGTACAGAATGACAGAAGTCCCCTCTTTGCCTGTTCAAAATGACACTGGTCCCCTGTTAAATGGTATGGAGCGACACTTGCACTCCAGCATTTATGTATTCATTAGGGTAGGAAAAAAATGTTAACTGCTTTCTCTATAGTACAAAATAAATAATTTGCCATAGAGCCTTTACACAGTTCTTCCATAGTTCATAAGAGACATTTTGTCATGAGGAAAAAAGACTTATAGATAACAGGGCTAACTAGGGCTGTCAATCAATACAAATATTTAATCGTGATTAATCGCATTATTGTCCATATTTAACTTGCAAATTGCAAATTAAACGCACATTTTTTAACCCTTCTAAATATATCTTAAAAGATGATTATAGATTATTGATGAGGATTACATTTGTTCTTTTCCACACTTCATGAATAGATCCATGCAGGAGTGTGAGGGTCGCCCCATACCATTTAACAGGGGACTTCTGTCATGTTGTACAATCCAAGTGGGGACCATCTTTTATATTTTCCCATGTAAACACATTGACAGAAGCAACAGTTGCAGTTGGCAAACACTCATTGAGTGAAACAATAGGCACAGACAGCTCCCTTGCTGCAGTGAATGGAGTCCCCTCTTTGATATGTAAATATCGCTTAAGTATTCAAGTCCCCTCTTGGCAACTTCTGTAAAAGAAATCAAAAAAACACATTTGAAGTTATATTATGACAAAATAACTTAAAACTAAACTCTGTATTATGTTTTTGTATTTTTTAAATGACCAGAAATAGAGGTCCAAAGAGGTCGATGAAAACCGATAGTCCCCTGTTGGTAGGGTAAACGTGTGTGTGTGTGTGTGTGTGTGTGTGTGAGTGGGAGAGAGAGAGAGAGAGAGAGAGAGAGAGAGAGAGAAGAAAGTGAGGGGCAGAAAAATACCACAGAGTTCAGTGTGCTTTGTGTTTTAGTGCGTGTGAGCGATGTGCTCGTGTGTTTGTGTGTGATTTTTTGCATGTGTGTGTGTGTGTAGGGCTGTGAGAGTGTATGTGTGTGCGCGTGTGGCTGTGCGTGCATGTGTGCATGTGTGGGTGTGTAATCGATGGAGCATGGGGTCAGCACTGTGTGTGTGAGTAAATAAAACGTGACTCTTTGGATGCAGCAGACTGCACACTGAGCTCTGCCTTCTTCTGACAGTCTGTTGTTGTTATCCTGTCAACTAGCTGACAGGATAACAACAACCAATTACAACTAGCTTGTTGCTGGTGTTGCTACACCAAGACAGCTCGATACAACAAACACACATTAACACACACAAACACACATACACACACACACACACACACGTTTAAGATGGATCATGCATGTCAACGAGCACACTCATGCACATGCTTAGGCACATACACACTAACCTGTTTCGAAGACTCACTCACAAACGCACATACTGATACAAATGCACTTAAACATGCAGTCACACCCACCCATCCCCCCACACACATACACTGCCCACTACACACACACGTACACTCTCATATGCACAGATGCACACACATTTAATGCTCAAAACTGACTTCAAATTCAACTGAAAAGAACAATGGATGATAGAACAACCTGGCAGATGTATGAGATGGCCTTAGCAAAAGTTGCCTTGCAGAGTGGAGGGAAATGGGAGGCATATGGGAGATTAATCAGTTTCATGACAGACAAACTGTCGGAGCTCCGATGATCACAATGCAGTGATAAAGAACGGTGTTTGGACTGCTTGGACATTGAGACTTGTAAGAAAAAGGTCATCAATCATGGTCTTGTTAGAAAGTCAAAAGAGTTTCGGCAATGTGCTCCGCATAATGAATAAAAGTTTTTTCCCTTACGCAATCCATCTTTCACGAATAGACGCGTCAACCATCTAGTAGAGAGAAAATTGTGAATTCAATATTGAGGGATGTATACACAACTTTGGCTGTCTAGCTGTGCCTCATTTAGTCTCTGTGGATTCACCCTGTGAACGTTGGAGGTATTGTTACCAGGTAGCAAGTACCCCCTTCATAATTTTAAAAGCCCTCTTCTTTCCTTCCTTTATTAAATAAAAGCATGGGAGGCAAGTATTACACAATGTGATGTGTGTTTTCCTTGCTTCCTTCGTGTGTCCATTCTTGTTTCAATATAAATAACTCCTCACTTGGTCTAGGCCTTTTTTATTAGAAAATTCACATTTATATTCAAGAAAAGGCTGCCTTTTTTTGCAAAGCAATGTCCTTCTCTACCCTTTTGGAATTGTTTTCTTGGTGGAAAGTGACAAAAGGAGAAGCTTTTATCTGAGACACACACACCTCTCCTGAGTTAGTGACATATTGAAAAGGCTATAGCAAGCGTACTGATAAAACCTGCGGCGTTGAGAGGCTTTCTGTCAAGCCGAGGATGAACAATAAAGAGCGTCCTCTCTTCTGGATTGGATCCTATACAGGGACATGTCCCCTGGATGTTGATACAAGTTAACCAAAAGTCCAAATCGAAATAACTCTGGCGGCGGCCATTTTGCTCATTCCTTTACCCGATAGCAGTTTTCATCTTTTTACAACACAATCAAAAATCTGAGAAAAATACTATGTGCATGTTAATTGAATTGAAGATGTAGCCAATAGGGGTGCACGATAGCCTATACATACGTCACAGATTTGTTTTCTCTCTCTGTTCCTTCTTACTTTTAATCCCAAGTTTCAGAAGAAGTTCATAGGCTCATGGGAGATGGCAGATCAATGACCTTTAGATAGATGGAGGGCCGGGTAGGACAGATAATCATGCATGTGAATGTTGTCGAGGATCACTCAAATGTGCCCTTGAGGAAGAAAGTCGTCTTCTAGCTCACAAAACCGTTTCATTAAAACTGCTGAATAACAGGTAGCCTCTGTTCACACCTCCTTTTTTCCTCTTCTTTTTGGAAAGTGCTCCACGGAAACTTGTTTTGCAGCGATTAAGATGAGATATTTGCCGGATAAATTGTTCTGCCATCATTATGTTTTGAACATAAGTCAAAGTATTTTCCCTTAAACATTCCATTTGTAAGCCCGCAAAGATTCTTAGAGCCATGCTAGCTGGCGTATCATAACGCTTCATCTCAAGAATGGATTCAAGATTTGAAACCCGAAATGATTTCTTCCAAATCTGCAAACAATTTCACACCTCACACATTGTTTTGATTCCTAAGCACTGCTCCTTCTTCGTGACTCGTCTGTAGCGCGACTACTAAAGCAAGGCATTCATCACCACGGCACACAGGGGTACAGGCTTGACGATTCCCACTGGGGCCAGCCCGCTTTGAGAAGACGTGGGTATATACATACATACACCTTTAAAATAAAATGTAATCACTATTCTGGTGAAAGCCATTAAACCCAATACAGACACTAAGTCCCCTAGCACTCCAAGGGCAGGTTTCATCAGTGCCTGTGCGGTGCATGAAGTTGGTTAGCGATGACCACCCCCAGTGTGTGGGTGTGCGTGTCTAAAACAAAGGGTACAAACCCTGTATTAGGTAGCCGACGGGGGGGACGTTTGCAACACCGCAACCAAAAGATTCTCTGCAGATTCTTTGAGAGGTTACATCCTCTATCATACCGGCCATTAGACAGCCCATACCGTTTGGAAAACAGGCTGTAGAATGCCTATTAAACCCAAACACAGATGCTTAAACCAACCGTGTAACATCTACCGTATATGTATCTCTTTCAAACGTTTAAACGTCTGGACCCCAAATGTAACCATCCTACAATAAAGAGAGAGGTCTCCGTATATTCACCGGTGCTGGGGAAGGTGTTCACTACATGGAACTACTGGATCAGAGCCTGGGGAACTGGAGGGCTGGACCATGGACTTGTAGGTTTGTGTGTGTGGGTTTACGTCTGCGTGTGCACACGTAGCAGGGGACCTTTCCCAGCCCCCTGTGGGTGCATGCCTGATCTATTTTTCCAGGGCACCATTGAGAAAAAAGTGCTATAAAACAGTGCATTTTCTATACAGTGAGATCCTTACATTAATTACTGGTCTTTTCATTATAATTACTGAACAGGCTACAGAGGCCACATCGCCCGCTTTAGCTTGGGGGGTTTAGGAGGGGGGGGGGGGGGGTCCCACTGCTTTGCTTGAGCCACTGCCCCTCAAAGTGCCTCTGCACTGCCTTGGGTGTGTATGTTGCTGTTGTTGTTAATGTATAAAATAAAAGGACAAGGACAAAAGTAATCTGTTTCAACTCCAGGAAGCCTCAACATCAAAGCCGGGGATTGTGTTCTCATCAGAGCCACAATCCAGCGGCTTCAGCCACGACACGGGGGGAGGCAGGGGGAGGTAGGGGGAGACAGGGGGAGGCAGGGGGTGAGGGATGGGGAAGACGAGGATGGGGAGGATGGGGCCAATGGGATACAGCGGCATCGGTAATCATAAACAAACGCACGCACACACGCACGCACACACGCACGCACGCACACCAGTTAGAAAGAGACCCGAGGATGAACTGTCTCAACTGTGAGTGTCACACACACACACACACACACACACACACACACACACACACACACACACACACACACACACACACACACACACACACACACACACACACACACACACACACACACACACACTCACACACCAGTTAGAAGGAGACCTCAGGACCAACTCAACAGTGTTGACTATGTTGACACACACATGTTGACATCAGTGTCGATCAGTGGCACCATGTTGCCTCATGTCAACCCCCCCCCCAACACACACATACCCCACCCCGCCACACCACACACCATTCACCCAACATACACAGCAGGCAAAGAGTGTCAACGCACCTCTTGGAAATTAAAGTGACATAGAAAAAGGCATCTCCACCCACATATGAGCTATGAGATGTGTTCAGGTGCGTTGGTGTGTGTTGGTGTGTTGGTGGGTGTTTTCTGCTGAGGTGGTGGGTGTGTTGGTGTGTTGGTGGGTGTTTTCTGCTGAGGTGGTGGGTGTGTTGGTGTGTTGGTGGGTGTTTTCTGCTGAGGTGGTGGGTGTGTTGGTGTGTTGGTGGGTGTTTTCTGCTGAGGTGGTGGGTGTGTTGGTGTGTTGGTGGGTGTTTTCTGCTGAGGTGGTGGGTGTGTTGGTGTGTTGGTGGGTGTTTTCTGGTGAGGTGGTGTGGTTTCTGGCGCGTTGGTGTGTTTGTTGTGGTGTATTGGGGTGTATGCTCTGGTCTATTGGTGTTTGTGTTCTGGTGTATTGGTGTGTTCTCTCTGGTGCTTCGGTGTGTTGTTGTCAATGGTGTGCGTGTTCTGGTGCGTTAGTGTGTGTGTTGGCTGGTGCGTTGGCGTATGTGTTGGTGTGTGCGTTGGTGTGTGTGTTGGCTGGTGACTACCCTGCTGCCCTGCTGTGAGTGACAGGGGATCAGGTGTGGCCGGACTGCTTTCTGAGGACATCCCGTTCTCCACGCCTCTGGTACGGCGATCCTCCTCCTTCTTACATGGCCCTCATTATTCCCATTCATGTTTTCTATTATTTCTATGTGCTCCGCGGCATTATTATTTTTTTGTACTTTCTATGTACGTATTTACCCAAGGCGAAAGAAGCACAGCTAGTCTCTGGGTAGGGCTTTAAATCCCCAGCTGGGGTTCGGTCCCGTCTCCTTTGGTTGAGCTGATACCGTGCAGGAATAAACAGGGTGTTAATGCGGCTTTATATAATTCCCCACCATACATGCTGTATTTAAGGTACCTCATTACCCCTCCCAGGGTCCCTGGTTTTATGTGGTTTTCCCCCTATTTTCCTTTTTCCTTTTAATGGATGTCTTTTCAATATAAAGGCCTTCACTGTGTGTGCATTCAATGGGATTTGGAGTTATAATGGACAGAAGTCTGCAATCTTCCCTGTGTGCAAGCCTGGTTGTGCCTGGTTGGGGAGTGTGTATATTGATAAATAGGATTTTTCTGAGTTGCTGTGTATGTATGGGTCCATCCCTATGGAACAGCGGCATTACATTTAGGTCTTTCATAAGACAAACATACTTTTACTTTCCTCAAATATGTATTGATTAAAACAGCCCATGCCGATACAATTGAATCTCTCGATAGAGGCAATTTTGTATGAATCATAAGTGCATTTATACCTACGAAAACCCTCTTATCGTCCAATTGATTGGCGGTCATGTCTGATATCCAGGGGGGGTATTAAACTGTAATAAAGGAAGATTACTATGGATTTAGCAAAACCTCACTGGAATGCAGATAGTCTGCATTAGTATGACTAGATATTACTGTTGGACTGGACATTCAGAGTGACTTTTCTCGACCATTCTTAACAAAGCAGCAACTATCGTAGAGTATTGCCTGTCTTTGAGCTACTTTACTTTGTTCATATGCACTATCGCTGAAGACTAGCCCTCCCTATGGGTTTATTTGTGCAACACAGCTGCATCTTGTTGTTAATTGCAAACCCTGATATTTACCCATTGCCTATCCTGCTAATTTGTTTTTGTATTTCTTGATATACTATTTTGATCAGACCTACAAATGTATTGGTAAAATGGTAGGCTAGAAAATATTTCTCAGGACTAGAGACTCATTCAACGTCCTTACCAGACCTCTGTTGAGTCAGTGAAAAAATAAACTAAATCAATCATTACTTGGCGACAAAATAAAAAATAAGTAATCAGGGGAAATAGACGAAAAATGCTTTGGACCGTCCTTATCTGAGCCAGAGAGATGGAGAGAATTAAAGCTGTTATCGAAAAATCACATCAGATCAGGCCAACCCATAAAATTGACGTATCCTTATTCAAAGGATGGAGCCATGTGTTTTTGCTTTAAGAATGACTGACAAAATAACAAAACAAGCACCTAAAGAAAGTCAAGGCGTTGTTGTTTATCTCCTTTGGAGCTGGCGCCTCGCCTTTGTTGTGATGATGACTCACCCTCTTAGCGCAGACAGGATATCAAGAGGCCACGATTTACATCTGACGCAAAATAACAAAGTAGCTTGCAAAAACAAAGACGCGCCACTAATTAGGTCTACTCGGGTCCAATGAAGCCTCTTCAGTGCGGTGACGTTGGTGTTTTTTTTAGCTCAAAAAAAGGTTACACTTCATTGAAACGTACCCCTTTAAGATATCTGATAGAGAGGCTTTACGAAACAGGAGGCTGATGGGGGATAGCTCTGCAAGGCATACAATGGGATTTATCAGACATATGCTAATAGGTAGACTATATCCACCTCAAAGGCTTTTATCTCAATCCGCACACATCCAAGAAAAGTATTTTCCTTTCTCTGTGAGCCCTCTCTAAGTAACCGCCCTAAGTAAGCTTTCTCTCAGTTGTTCGGGAATCCACTGGGGAGGGGGTAGTCGTGTGTGGTGGCCGAGCTACCTTCAAGCCCTGCCATCAAGTCTGATGCCACGAGTTGAACTTTCCAAACACAAATGCATTTTCAATTAAAGAGAGGAAACTGGCGCCCCGATACAAGAACGAACTAGGATAACTTTTAATTGTCGATATGCCAGGATTATAGGTTTCATTTGTTTTGTTTTTCTTTATGTCAGGGAAACAAAGAGTTCCAAATGTGTGCTACCGTAGCTAGCTGCGGCAGCACATGACAATTGAAGCAAAGTCTAAAAAAGGAACATCCTTGAATGTATTTTTAGAACATTCCCCTGCTCTAATGCCTACTTGGTTTCATAATCAGATTACGGTTTACGTTGATAAAGGGTGCTTTGAAAAGTGAGAAAGTAGGCCAGTGAGCAAGATGCTGATAATGGCAGTTAGGTTGAACTTAACCTCCCACACACGCTCTATTCAAGAGCATGACAATGCCATGGTCACCGTAGGGATGTGGAACTCAATCATCAATCCCGCACTGCACTGAAATAGTGGAATATGAAGTACCCATATAGTAAAATCTTAAGTACTTCATCAATTATCACAATAACTAGCTAATGTAACTAGCTGTATAATTGGATTCCTTATTTCCCTCACTCTCCACCTCAAGCTGTTGTGTGGTGAGAGTTTTGGCGCCATGCATCACACAAGTGGGTGCTACACATTGGTTGGTGGTTAGCGAGGCACCCCTTCAATGTAAAGCGCTTTGGGTACCTTGAAAAGCGCTATATAAAGGTAAGAAATCTTTATTATTATTAGTAACAAATGATTATTCTGATTATAAACCCAATGATAAGCAATATAGTGTTTATATATCATTACACACAAAGAACAATGTTCAATCTATTGATCGAAGCATAGTCTCCCTTGGCTGTTGTTATACTTCCATGGTACAGCTACTGGTCGCATGCAGCAAGATTTCACAGAGCAAAGTCTTGTTGTGTGGCTTTTATTGACTCACTATATACTGATTAAAAGGTTAAAATCATCACTTGGTCACATAGGCAACAAACATGTGCCACAAAAGCTCCGGGAAATATGCTGAGAACTACTCATCTTCCCCTATGAACGATATATAGATTTGATTTCACTCCTTATCCCAGCTCGCGCTGCCAGGTCTCACAGAGCTTGTAAATGCTGCAGATCATAATGTTTTACCACATGCTTTTCATTATCGGAGGAACATCTGCCATTTTCCCTGGTGGCCTCAGTGTGGGTTCACTCTCTCGCTGACGCACTTTTACTTTCTCTTGATACACCCTGAACATTAAATTATACCTTACATGAACCATATTAAACAAACCAAATCATGATTTGTATTCAGCACCACTCTCTACCTTTGCTCATTACCATAAGACAATTATTCAGTCCTACTAAACAAATTATGCTTTGTTTTCTCCTTGTGAGGACTCAGTGGTAAAACGAGAGGGTGAAGGCGTGTGGTAGGATGGTAGGGGAGCTAAGGACGACCACCACCACTGTGAAATGAAGGTCAGCACACAAGAAACCTAATCCCATTGGGGTACAGCCTGGATGCAGAGGGTACCCCTTTTCCTCTGTTCAAGAGACCGATATGAGGTGAAAACAAGTACTGAAGAAAGGTACTGATACTTCCTGTGTTAAATACAAATGGCCCAATATCTGCAAGAGAAGATACAAACATGGGCAGAACTAGTGCTTCACATAATGACCAAAGTTTAGCACAGCAATTAAAAGACACTTAAGAAATGAACTAGTTTGATCAAAGAGAAAGATGAAAAATTTGAAGTTAGGATCCCCTCCGGTGTTTGGCTCGTTCCCCGATCTCATCGGCCCTTGAATATTCGTTCTTCAAGTTGAGCGTACAGGGAGGGATCTAATTAGCGAATCGTTGTTTTAATATTCATGTTGTTTAACTGTGACGCTGTGCACTGAGGCTATCATCGCCGCGGTAACAGTAATTATCACTGACATCACTTTGTGCACCCCTAATTAGTTGATCATTTGTCTGTTTGCCTGCAAAGGGGAGAGACCATTAAACCAAAACATGTTCAGGTTCGATATTTTTACACTGTCAAAATTTTGAGTGTCTTATTATTGTGACTTAAAGAAGTCGTCAATTGTTTTCAATCACTGTTAGTTTGCCTTAGTAGTTTGTTTGCAGCCAATTATTGCACCAGTCATACGGTTCAGTGGGTTGTGAATTATAGCATTTCCAAACCTCAACACAAAAAAAATCGATACCATCTGTTTATTTTAAAGTTTGTTATTTCAGGGGCTCGAACTCTTCATCCACGAAAAACCACCTTTTTTTTTGTGAGGGCCAATGCCCTCACACACGCACATTCACGCACACACACACACACACACACACACACACACACACACACACACACACACACACACACACACACACACACACACACACACACACACACACACACACACACACACACGTTCCCCTGGGCATGTCTTTCATGAAAGTGACTTAATATATACACATTTACACTGCCATGAATGGATGCAGATAACCTGTACATACACAACATTAAAACAACATGTCTTTAAGCTAAAACCAAAGGCTTTTTAAAAAACATCCAAAAAACGGTTATTATCTCCTACAAAACGGTTTGGTACCATCCACATTTTGAAGTGGATTGTCAACATCAGTGTGTAGGCTGCAGTTGTTTGCACTTAATTACCTTCTAAGCCTTTAGTATACCTAAACCTCGATGGGATCGATGAGATATAGACCCAGTTAGACCTGTATGTGTGCCCATCATTAGTTCATTGTGTCCATTGTGTAGCTCCGCTGTTCTGGCTGTATTGATATCCTTCTCATCTCCATTAGCCGGATTGCTCTGGGGAAACGTGAGGGGAGTAAGTCATATGGGACTAAAACAAATGCCAGGGGAGACAGGAGGTTGTTCTGTTCCAATGCTATTTTTAGAGGTTGAATCTTATGCTTAACGTTGCTTTGAACTGTGGTTTGAAGTATTCCCTAGACTTGCTCCAGCCTTGCTCGCAACCCCCGATGGGATGCAAATTACCGTTTTTTTTTTTTTTTTCTGAGTTCTTTTACTCAGGTACAGAGTTGGCATCTGAGGAAAGATGGCCGGAGGTGTTCCATGCGAACCCAAACCATGAACCTCTAGTGAACCTATCAGAGTTTCTTTAGAGATGAATGCATGGTGGTATTACCTTCTGCTTTAGTGGCCAGGAGAGCGAAAGTAAGCAATACAGTCAAGCCAGAGATGGGGACACTTCGATAAAGAGGCACAGGGAGGGAAGGCGACTGACCCGAGACGGAGAAGGAGAGAGTGAGAGAAACATGGACGTGAGACAAATCGAATATCTTCCAGTCCTGCACTTTGTGCACAGCGCTTTGATTCATTTTGACGCATCAATGGCCATGCCTGTTTGTGCATATCCACTTCTGCATATGCAAGTTTCTATGAGTGCATACAACAACAGCAACTGCACACCTTGACCAATTAGTCTCTTGGAAAGAACTGGTGGGAGTTCACCTCTATTTAACCTTCATTATAATGCGATTGAAACGCAGATCTCAGTGTTTGGTCTTCCCACACACAGTATGTTGTATCAGAATAGCAGCCTGGTTCGGTCTTGTCTTTGACCCTTGACTAGAATGCTTTTCAAACTTATTTTCGTCCATCCTTTCATTTACTCACTGCAAATGCGTCACGTGGATCAATACTCGCCGGCATTCAGAACATTTATTATAGCCCAGTTTGTTTTTGTTCACTCAGACCAGCTCAAGTTCAAGTTCAAGTTATTTTATTAGTCGAATCCACAACATAACAGGCAAAGTAGTCATAGCTGGCAATGCCATTTATGTGTTCCAAGCTCTCCTCAAAAAATACAAAAATAGCATAGAAGATAAAGAGCAACAACGTACAATGCAATTAAGAACCAAAAGTTTAAATAAACCTATAATATGTGTACAGTATATGTATATATATATATGTATAAATATATATGTACAGAATATTTATATATAACCATAACAATAATGTCATCTGATCTGCGTAGTGTAGTGGCATACAGGGAAAATGTTGTGAGATCAGTGTGCACAAATCACAACCACACAGTCAACTAAGCAAAGGCACAGTGTGATTGGCAGCGTAATGAAGTATTATTATACACATATACTAATAATAGTATTATAAACATACTACAGTGTGTGTGTGTGTGTGTGTGTGTGTGTGTGTGTGTGCGGGTGTGTGTGTGTGTGTGTGTGTGTGTGTGATCATTAGGGAATGGCGTACAAATTCACATCACTATGCATCATCGGATCCTCATAGCTATTGTCTCTCATGCATGATCGGATTGCATGATAATAATATAATAACATGCCAGCTGCTGCTAATGGCTGCCCTAAATCAGCACAGCATGTACCAGCTAATAACCAATCAGCTAACGACATGACCTCATGGGCACTTCTTTATTTGAAGAGAAAACTGGTCAACTGTGGAAAAAAAACTGAAATTGAATTAAATATACGCACATGTAAAAAAGTCGAGACTACTTCGTAAATTGTTGTTTTTTGTGTAATTATCGCATATGATGAATATGGAATTACTTGATTTATCATGCTTTGTATACATTCTTCTTGCACCTAGAGGTAGCTCCCTTCCTCTCTCAAATTTAGGGTGCAATCTTTGTTATCTAGTTTACATTTGAATCACCACTGTAAACAAGACGTGTATTTTCAATGACCCAGGCTCCCAGTTAGACGCTGAGAAACCCTTTTTGGTTCATGTGTCTTTGATCCTTTGATGTTTGTTCTATACAAAGTGACCCTCGAAGTCATTAACATTTGCTCTCATTGAAGACTGTATGGAAAGTCCTGCCTGTTTTTCTCCCTATGAACGTGCTCCATTATATGGAATACTTTGCTGAAACGCCGTACAATAAATCCTTTTTCTACAATAATTAAACAGGCCAAGCACATAGTCCATATTAACTGCATATGAATAGTTCAATAGGCCAACCACTCCTTGAGGTTTGGAGCTCCCAGTGCCAGGCCACAGTGTTTATGCAGCTGTTTGGTCAGAAACCAGCATGGAGCAGGTTCAGATCTAAATTGTGTCACACATACGGAGGCACAGTCAATTAACTTAATCTGCTAACAGTGCATTTCACTTACTCATACATGACATTTCAAACCAATTGCACTCAAACAATGTCTCTTTAATTTCGCCTACAGAATCGTTTAGCAAGATTGCCTCATGCTAATTAGCCATAAAAGCACCTTAAAAAGTTAAGCCAACAGACACATTCAACAGTATGCTCTTGGTTTTGCATTTATATAGGAAGGCTGTAGATTGATGATAGTTATCCCAAAAAAAGGATTACATTGCATGTTGTTTTTTTTATTACAAATATATTATTATACATATATCTGAGCTGGGGTGTGTTCATGAAGAGTGCCACCCTACAACATCTGGCAGTTGACGTATTGAACTTGTCAATCAGAAGGTAGAGATGAGGCAGGACAGAGTCTTGGAAAACAAGAGACAAGAGTGGACAGAGAGCAAATGAACCGGACAGGTGTTTGAGGGTGGTCGTTTCAGTCAGGCTGGATAAAGGACAAGAATAAAGCATTGCGTATGAGTCTAAGGTCTGCTCCTCATAAGGTTCTGCTCCTTGTTTGAAAAAATTAAAATAATAACCGTTGAGTGAGATGAATTAGGTGATGACGACATGATGTAAAGTCAACAAAACAAGGAAAGCTATATCACTATAAAGTTCAACCAATTTGCCCAATTTATACATGTATCATAGAGCTGACCCAATGTCGAGTATACTAGAATAACCTACCGACTAGGGATTGCTCCATTTTGTTACCTGCGCGGATCTGTTTTCGTTTATAGATACGGGAACCAGAAATGATCACCAGCACATCAACAAAATCGTAATCACGGCATTGTGTTTGAGTGTCGTGTGCGTGTCTTCATACAGCAGAGGTTTAAAGGGGATAAGATCTGTGGTTTCGCTTTATAGCGTTCCTATGTCCAAAGCCTCTTCGACAGGCGCCTTAAGGATCAATCTGTCTTCCTTCAGATCCCCAGAGATGTCATGGAGGCACAGGGCCACTAAACAGATAGCCACTTCCCACACCACGGCTCTATACCAGGCCTCAGAGGAACACACTAAGATGGTGTGTGTGTGTGTGTGTGTGTGTGGTATGGGAACACATTACCTTCAGATAGAGGGGTCAGATTTGTTTATTTATGAGCTATTGGATTGCTAACAATTAACGTCAGGAAAATACATTCTAATCTTTTCAATCAGATTTGCTGTCTGCCGGTGGTATGGGCACCAAACTATAAGTGCGGAAGAAAAAGATTTATTGGAGGCACCAGTAAAGGTAATCAATGGAAGGCAGCATCTCGAGGATTAGGGAACTATTGGAAATCCCTTTTTGATCATACACATCTCAGATAATATGTTCACTGTGACCATTGTTAAACCTGCCATGCATGTTTGTTTTCCTTTGATGTAGCCTACCACACATTCTGTAAACCGTTTTAGTGAAGCATTTCCAGCTCATCAAAAATAACCATATCTCTCTTTTAAAGATCCATTTGCTTTTGAGAGCCTTTTTTTTAAGCTTTTTTGTCTTCTTTTGAACCTATAATTGGTGCATTTTTATACCACAAGCGGTTAGGCAGCACGATGAGCACTTTAAACATAATTTTGTAGAACTTGTTTAATTGTATGTCTGTGTGTTTAATGCTAACTTATTATCTTATAGTGTATAGTCCATTTATTATATCAGTGCTTGTAACTATAGGCGCAGATGCATGTTTATACCATCTACCCTCAACTGAGGTTCTTTTTTATGTGGGTATGACGGTGGGCATGCAATTTCCATTGTTATGGATGCAATAAACTTGACTTTGACTTTAACTTTGCATACTTCTGTTTGGCTTATTTGTTGATACTAATTGATGTGAATATTAATTCAAATGAATGCAGACCTTAATTTTACATGGATAGATACATTTGTAATTTCAGTTTATTGGGGATTATTTCTGAGGAACTTAGTATTCCCGTCCAAAGCTGTGTATGAACACTCCTAGGAGAATGCATGTACACTAACCGTATACTATTATAATGGGCTTGATGATGATTGTAAAGTATGGGAGATTTGTAGCATGTAGTTTGATACATACTAAGGGAAATAACAACAGTGAGTCAAGTCAAGGACGTTTGGGGTTGATCTGGGAACTAGAATAAGAGTTCTTATGATTATTCTTTGATTAACATTTTATAAAAAATGGTATACTGTTACTACAACATTATGGAGCTAATTGTATTTTATTTTGCTTGCTATTAAGTATTTGACTTTTTTTTATTGTGTAGCATGACTATGTGTTGATGAGCTGGTTTTATTTTACTCATAGCCTCTCCAACTTGCATTTTCCTTTTAGAGCTGAGTTGGCGTAAGTGGGCGTTTCCTTACAGGCCACCGTATGATGTCGTGGCGTTAGCAGGCTATAACAAGTTGTTCGTGTTGTTCGGATCTGATTAAGCTAAACGAAGTATTTGGTCGGAAATAGTTTAAACGTAAGATATCGTTTGTGATCAAGGAGTCAACATGAGGCGCGCTGGTTTAGGTAAGATAAAATAATATGTGGTTTTCATCTCATTTTGAGGCTGAACGTTAGCACTACTGTTGCCTTACTGCCAATGTTTGCTAGCTTGTGTTGTGTTGTTATAATAGTTGACTGTCTTTAATAGGCGAAGGGCAACCCGGCAACTATGTCGCAAGTGGTTACAGTGTACATGAAGAAGAAAATGAACATTTACAAGAGGGTCTTCGAGCGAAAGTCACAGCCTTAAAGAGTGTAAGTAGTTCTAGTTTCTGTCTGTTAGCATACTGGAGGCTCAGGAAGCAAACAGCCTGAGATCATTGACGCATCACTCACATCATGATCTGTCGCCTCACAGCTGACCATCGACATCGGAACCGAAGTGAAGTACCAGAACAAAATGCTGGATGATATGGTGAGTGTGTGATGTTGTCGTGTATTAAATTACCCACAATCAATTACCCACAGCTACTTGAAGGGTCTTTTTTTTTTAAATCAAGATCTGGGCAATACTTACCATGTCTTACTGTACCTCCCAATGTAGGATACAGACTTTGATTCGACGGGTGGCTTGCTTGGCGCAACCATTGGAAGAGTGAAGCAGCTCTCCAGAGGCAGCCAGACCAAACTACTTTGCTATATGTTGCTTTTTTGCTGTTTTGTTTTCTTTGTCCTATACTGGTTTATTAAGCTGAGATGATAACTTATTTATGTACCTCCCTTCCCGTTGCATTTGACTCCACATTCATTTCCATGACAACCCACCTTTGTCTCAGGCCAAAGATGTGAATGGTTATTCAGAAAGATTGATGTTTTTTCCAATTACTCAAGCGAAGGACCAGGGTCGCCTTGAATTTATCGGACATGTTCACCTCATAAATGAAGAACATAGATAAGTAATAATTACTGAAAAAAGCAAATATTCTGTAGAACCAAATTGGCTGTCTATTAATTATATTAGCATATAGATTAATAAATTGGTGCCAATATGTGGAAACAATGAGAAGATAGATACGTCCCATTGTAATATCCAGGAGAAACTGATATGTAGGCATGGTTAACCCTAACGATAGTTTTTTTTAATTCTTTATAACCCGGAAGTGTTTGGATTCCATTATCGACGAGTTAATTTTAAGAAAGAGGAAATAGGATTTTGGAATATGTACAAACTATTACTTTCTATTGATGTATCGGTAATTCTTTTGTCATTTCAACATTGTATTTAATTGTAAATAAACAATCAGTTCTCATGGTAATCTGTTGGTTGGTTTTGTTACGAAAGATGACGCCAAAGAATTATAGCCAAAAGTTTATTTTGAACAACTTTAGTCTGTTTAACATTAGAAAACTCATGAGCCTTCATACAGCATTTGTCTTGGATTAAAATGCAGTTATTACAAACTATTTATAACATATTTGTAACCACATGGTTAGATCATTTACCTTGGTGGACTGAACCAGTACAGGCCAAAATTATTTTTATGCTTACATTATATTCTGCTTTTACCTTTTCTTATGATCTGTCCTTTCATTTATGGCAGACTAGCTGGGAGGGTTTGCATAGATCCTAATTGTACAACATCATCTTCACATAAAGATCACCAGATGTCTGACGTTCCACTCATCAGATTTATTGATGGAACAGAACCATACATAGAAGCACTGTCGTGGACCTGTTGCAGCTATTCTACACAGAGATACACTTTGTTTCATTGCAAATTTCTTCCAGAATACCTCACTAATGCAAGACAATCAAACATGACAATCACAATCACACAATCACTGTGCTGCTTCATTGAAAATAAACCTGGTTACACAAATATTTGTAAATTGCACTTCAGTGATTTTGTAGAAATCCGGGTCTCGGGGAAAGAGGTATTTGTGATGGTGTGTCACGTCAATGATGAGGTCACTTAGGCAGGGTGTCCATGTACTTGCATATGATTCCCAACATTACCTCATCTGCCCCGCCACCAATGGATATTAACCTGGAGTCTCTGTGGGATAAATACGACATATTTTTAACCGTTGGACAACAGCCGAATTGGGTGATTACCAAATACACCCATTTTTGTATTCTTAGGAGTGTAAAACCAAAAAATAATGAAAGCATTTATTATATTTAGAAAACTGTCAACACTTCCATTAGCCTTTCCATGTCTATTAATATATATTATTTTTAGGCTCCATCGGCATCCAGAACATGTTTTTCTTTCTCCTTTAGGCCTAATGGTACAAATGGTAATTTAAATTTGGGGTTTGGTGTGGTTTCAGTGTTAGGATCTAGGCACCCTGCTATTGGTGGAAAATTGGACACCAATTTGTGACCAATCACAATGCCTCTGGCAGGTATTGGTTCTGCCCGCTGTAGTTTCACTTTGTGGGTTCTACCACTAACCCTGATGAAACCGGAGGTTCAACTTCTGGTTTTGCTAGCCAAACAGCCCCAGACTATATTAATACCCAATCAATAGATGGCGCAATAATGTAAAAGTTGAGCTTGAAGACCTTCAACTTCAGAAAGCGAATGAAGAGCTGTAGCTCAATGTTTAAGCAGGTACTTTTGTATTGTGGAGAATTTAAAATGTATGCTAAATGACTAAATTATAAAACCTCTTAAAGTAGCTATTATACAATATATTATAGCCCATCTTGATACAATTATGTGTAAGTGGCTATTAAACTGTCAAAAAGCACCACTGAAACTGCTTTTGAAAATACAATCTTCCAGGTGACTTTCAAAGTCTAATGTCTGAGAAATGTACGCTGAAGAACCATCGAACAAACGTTTATGTTGTCTGCTCACCGGTAAAAGCGGCTGACCAAGACGTCGTTGGTGAAGCCCATGCCCCCCCAGTACTGGAGGCAGCTATCCCCCAGCTCCCGCGCCAGGCGGCCAGCCTTCAGCTTGGCCATGGACGCCAGCTTGGTCACATCGTTGCCCTTGATGAACAGCGCTGCAACAAACAGAGGACAGACAGATAGAGCGACAGAGAGCGACAGAGAGAGAGCCAGAGAGACGGAAAGAACAACGGGGGAAGAGTTAAGATTACAAATGACACTGTTATGACGGAAGACATAAAATGGAGGGCAGAGGTGATGAGACAGAACAGGATGAATTCAAAGCAGCGGCAGCGTTTTCTAAGGTTCACTTCTGATCAGATACGGACAAAAAATTATATGTTTTTTCGTTTGTTTCGCTCTCAGGTGCTTTCTGTCAATAGGGCTTGACAAAACAGAATGCATCGTGGGATGTTCTGTGGACGATACTCCTCCATATGCTGAGAAATCAAGGGAGTTGTTGTAATTTACAATCAATTCTGTAAATATTGCATAACAGAGGCTAAAGAATACTTTGTTTGGCCACATCCCGCATGAGACATCCTTTGGTTTCAAACGCAGTTTCAAACACAACAATTTCTCCCCATAATGACCAATCATTTTGCAATGGATGACAAAATAATGACCAAAAAAACATTATTACCAGTACAAATAACATGTGGACTGCGGATAGCAAGAAAGGTAGACACGCACGCATGAACGCACGCAGGCAGGCAGGCAGGCACGCACACAAACACACACACAGACACACAAAACACCTTTGTTCTGCCACACAAGAGGCCCTTGCCAAACAGCTGGATTATTGTGCTCAAACGCTGCCAGTGGGATCTGAAGTGGGTCAAACACAGCAAGACAACGGTGGACCGCAGACCTCTGGCCGACGCGTGCACCCCCTCATCCCCCTAGTGAATCACAAGCCCCGGGAGAGCAGTAGCCCGGGCGGTGTCTCCTCTCCCTCATAGCGGCGGGGGGCCTGGCCCTCGGACCAGTGGTCCAGGGTTAGGCGTTAACCCTAACCCTACCCGGGGAATGGTTACAATGGGCACTTTATGAAAAATCAATGGCAGGCTAGAATGTTTTGTGAGTCCTATTGGTTTGGTTTTTCTGTTTGATTAGGCGGGTTTTTTGCCGATGTGTAATTAGGATTCATATTTAGATTCTTTGTCGATGATGTATGGATGACACCTGGTAACAACACCGACGTGGGCATCGCTTCTTTAATGGCAATAATCAAGCACCATCACTTCACTTGAAACCTCCTTTCTGTGTCTTGATGACATGGTGATGAGGGACAGGAGTGACGTACAAGGCTCTGTCTTGTCCCATTGAAATATCTATAAGAGGGCCTGATAATGTTGTGGCAAAGGTGTCCCAACGCCCGTTCGAAAAAAGGAACAGTGTTCAATCCCCGAATTCAGCACCCTACCTACAATCATCCTTGAGCAAGATACCCTAACCCCTTCCCCCTTCACAACCTGGATCTGAATTTTCCACAACCCACTGAAACCCTCCTACAAAACGAGGGAAGAGTGAACACAAAGTGGATGGTGTGAATCCCACACGGTGTGAATGCCCACCTGTAGCACGGTGCAGGAGGGAGCGTAGCAGCTCCACCTCCGTCTGCAGCTCGGCCAGCCGGAAATGCACCGTCTGGTGGTGGAGCACGGGCATCTTGAAGATCTTCCTCTGCCGCGTGTAGTCAATGGTCTCCTGGATGACAATGTCCATGGTGGTCAGGGCTGGAGGCAGAGGGGAGGGGGAGAGGGCAGGGGCCGTTTGAGGAGACTATTTCTTTCAGAATTGACTTTGTAGTAATAGTGTCACCAAGAAAAAATTTAATTCCTGCATTCAATTCTGTGTGTGTGTGTGTGTGTGTGTGTGTGTGTGTGTGTGTGTGTGTGTGTGTGTGTGTGTGTGTGTGTGTGTGTGTGTCTGTGTGTGTGTGTGTGTGTGTGTGTGTGTGTGTGTGTCAAGACCACACTGTACAAATGTCCTTAAAACTGGGCGGACCGACTTGACAGGAAATGCTGCAGAACACTAATGAGTGAGCAAGACTTGATTATCCTCGGGCTAGAACTACTAGAATAGTGGCGGACAAGGGGGTCTGGGGGAGGGTGACCTGAGCTCTCAGGGCTACACAGTGCTGTCAGGCAGGATGTACTCTCCCACCCGTTCCTCATTTTACAGCAAGGGGGATTTACACAGTAATGCATCCCTGAATACCCTGAGAGTGACCTGACGTGGAGGAGCAGGGAGGAGAAGAGATTGAGGTAAGAATATGAGCAAGCACGCATGGGAGGTGTAGTTAGAGGTAGCCAGGGCTTACTAGAGTAAGAGGGGTGGGGGGGATCACTCACTGTTGGCCACCGCCCAGAGTCTCTCTTCCTGGAACTGGAGCATCTGATAGGTGAAGCCCATGCCCTCCTTGCCAATGACGTTCTTGCTGGGCACGCGGACGTCATCAAAGAAGACCTCGGCGGTGTCTGATGACCTCATCCCCATCTTGTCTATTTGGCGGGCGATATGAACGCCTACGGGCACCAAGGGGAAAACTGATGAAGAGGCAGGCCTCGCACTGGACTGGAGTTTTAATTAAAGTACACTAGGTTGAATGAGGAATGCTGGAGGCTTTCTGAAAGGAAGAGCTTCTTTGGAAAGCGGACGGTTATGTTTTGAAAGAGGGTGATGTTGAAAATGAGTAACGTGCTGTAAGAGCGTTGCAAAATTAAACCGAACCAACCGAAAACGATTTGGGTAATAAATGATTTTGCCAATGTATTTGGTTTGCTGCATTACATTCATTTAGTCCCATTTAATTCATATTTTTGTATTGAAAAGGCTGTGCACCCAAGAGTAATGAGAAAATGCTCTATAATTGTAGACAATTTACCATTTAATTATTGTAAAAATAGCTGTTTTTTTTTGTTTTTTTTCAATTGTATTATGAAAAATAAAGTAGTGGTCAGCATTTACACTAATCAAGACAAATACAAAAACAAACTATCCAATTTATAAGAAAATACGAGAACCACTGCCCATGTTGTAAAGTGGTCATTATCTTCCCACCGTTATCAAACATAAGTGGCTTTATTGCAGACATCCATCAAAAGATTGTTTGGTTTAGCATCAGTGTTAATGCACTTATTTGCATCACAACATTTGTCCGGTGCTGTAAAATATCCATCCACCAACAACAACAACAACAACAACTTCAGTCGATGACATTGATCTATCGCGAGCGTTCTGGTGAAAACAACACAGATTATTTTTTTACCGGGCAGATCCATGGGCAGACAGATGAGTGATTTATTGCGGTGCGGCGGCCCGTCACTGGTGTTGGCCAGCAGACACATCCAGTCCGCCTGCGTGCCATTGGTGGTCCACATCTTCCCCCCGTTGATCACGTACTCGTCCCCCTGCCTCACAGCCTTGGTCATGATACCTGCGGTAAGGAGAGGACAGAGCGTGTGGCGGGACGGATACGCAGAGGGAGACAAACAGGGTGTGAGGCCGTCTGCCGATTGCCAGTGTGGGTGGATGGATGGGTGGGTGAGGATGGAGTCAACCTATCCCCAGAGCCTCTGAAATGTAACCACAACTCATCTCTACCCGTCTCGACGGAGAGTGAGCGTATACAATGGGAGTCAGCTCCCACATGAAGCAAATAGTGTGTATAGGCAAATGTTATCATTGCATGGTCAAAAATAAAGCTACTTTTTTTCTAATGGATGATTAGTTTCCGTAGTGCTCCTTGAAACAACAGGATGAGAGGAAGGAGGACCTTCAGTGCTGATGAAAGGAAACGGTCAGATCATTGAAGACGATAAAGGAACGGCCAAGGGACGTACTTGATACATCGGATCCAGCCCCCACCTCGCTCACTCCCAGACAGGCCA
Source organism: Gadus morhua (assembly GCF_902167405.1). NCBI lineage: Eukaryota > Metazoa > Chordata > Actinopteri > Gadiformes > Gadidae > Gadus > Gadus morhua. Next base: position 16,325,445 of record NC_044069.1, read on the forward strand.
CTTTGTCTCCCAGGATGGAGGGCAGCAGGAACTCTGTCTTCAGCTCATGTGAACCAAACCTGCCCACACAAACGCACATTCTAAGAGCTCTCTCGCCGTCTCTCTGCCATCTATAAAATTATGCAGAGATGCTAATTTTGCGATTAATAGGGTGCTTAATGGTGTGTCGACACAGGTTAATGGGGTCTTTAAAGCATTTTAACAAACTTATTTTTTATTCCATTCAGCAGAAAGTTATTTACTGTTGAGGAGAGTGCCTCTGCATTGTGGCTCTACTTGCTGATTGTGATAAGCAGTTTTACATGCACAGCCTCAAGTGCAGCCCTGCGACCTGATGAATTAGAGGCCATTTCTGCTTGGCGTAAGGCATATTTTAGGATTACAAGTTGCTGTGTAGCCTTTGAAGGGTGAGCAGAGAGCCTCAGGGGTGTGTGGCAAACAACAACAAGGTTCCATTACAAGGATGATTGGCAAAGATAACGTACTGTACATCGCTTATTGGCACACACACACACCAACGTAACCGCGCCCTCGTCATTTCTTTTGATTTGCGCAATTGGTTCTGCGTACCAAAGTTCAATAGATTGTGAAATACATCACATTTATTTCTCAAGCGCTATGCCTACAGTGTGTGAGTCATCGGCTTTCCCTTCGAACATGAGCTAACAGCGCGCATGCGTTCAGTGGGCACCTGGCCAGCGCCGGAGTGGCCATGTCCGTCTGGACGCCGATCGCCATGGGGATCCCTCCGCAGCGGATGTTACCCAGCTCCTCCGAGACCGCCACGCTGTAGCTGAAGTCCAGGCCCAGACCCCCATACTCTGAAACACACGGCACACAAAACACGCACACACACAGTGGAGTTGCCGAGGGTTGCTTTGCTGAACGTCAAATACAGCAGAATCCCCCAATAAATACGCAAACATGCAACATTAACTGAAAACACAATTACTTTTTGTAATTGGAAAAAAATATTCCTCCTAACAATAAGGATTTTTGGGCTTTTTTGTCCATGATGGCTCATATCGAATGAGGTACATCGTTGTTTATATAAAGCTTAGATAACTTCGAATTGATAAAACAGCACACTAATTAAGAAAATCATCGAAAGTAATGAGAGTCATGTTGCAGTCCATGTTCTCGTACATGTCTGTAGATATTTGTGTCATTGTGTTATTATGTTTAAATGTTTAAATAAAAAAAATAATAATAAAAAAAAAGAGAGTCATGTTGCAGTCCAACCGTTTATCATAAGCCTATCTAGCCTATTCAAGTTGGGACTTATTCAATGCATACGTCAATGTTGTTGTGGCAAACATATCCAAAAGGGTCTGCATTGATTGTTTGCAAGGAGGTTAACGACTCTTCCCATCCATTTGTCATGAATACAATCACGCTCATTTCAATTATGGTGCAGAAAAATTAATTTACCCAAACCAATGCTTGCAAATGACTGAAATTAAATTATGGAGCCATCATAGTGTGTGTGAGAGAGAGAGAGAGAGAGAGAGAGAGAGAGAGTCCATTGCAAAACTAGATTAGCTACATTTAGAGCACATCTTAAAGTGAGATGAGTTTTTATCCCGAAAGGGTATATTGTCAATTGGGGGGGCACAATAGGAGATTAGGGGACAGTACATCTTTGCTTATTACGGGTTAATTTTTATTTATTTTTTCAGTTCTATAGTGTTGACATGACCTGAGACTGACGACAATCAGACTGACGAGAGGGACCAGGTTTAACATGGAAGGTTGGGTGGGGGGGATATAAAGACAGGAAACAGACACAGCTGCATGGCGATAAGGCTCAGATGGTCCTGGAAACCCTGCGGTGGATCATGTGGACAAAGGGAAGCGCAGAGCTTTCACCCACTTTCATCAAAACAGCTGCCCCAGCGGGCCAGCATGGAAGCAAAGGAGAACGCTGACACGCAACAAATGCTGCCTGGCATATTTCCTTTATTCAACCTTTAATATTCAGGTTGAATAAAGTCTAATGGGGGTTGTGACAGCTCTTCTGCAAGAGACCAGGAAGAGAGAGACCAAACAGAGAGACCAGAGGGAAAGAAAGCAGGGAAAGAGACACCATAGAGACAAGAGGGAGAAACCAGAGTGAGAAAGAACGGATAGAGAGAGGGACCAGGGAGCGAGAGACCAGAGAGAGAGACCAGGGGTACAGCAGAGAGAGACAAACAAGAGGCACCAGAGAGAAAAAACAGGGAGAGACCAAAGAGTAGATAGAGAGAATAGAGAATAGAGAGAGTCACCCAGAAAAGACCAGCGAGAGAGAAATCAGGACAAGAAAGACAAGAATAAGAGAGCGAGAGAGCGAGAAAATGTGAAATTATATAGTCAAGATGTTCATCTAATTGTGGATAATCTTCTATGACATTCTATTCTCGTCGTCTCCATCTGAGGTGAAAGTATGTCAGTTATGCATGGAACTAGGCTGACATGCCTACATTAGAAAGTGATCCTGCTGATTAACGATATGGCGGGGGCTTGATGGCCTTCATTAGCAATGTCTTTGCGGAAGTAGACAACAAATCCAGTGGGTTCACGCATTAAATTATAGGCCAAGGACTGTCGGCCTATGAATCATTATGTACCGAGCGATTCATTACGGTAAACAACCTGTACTGTAAACTTTTAAAGTTGGACAATGTAGAAAGGAAAAAGTCAGCATTTTAAAGTCAGGATTTTAAAAATGATAAGAAAGACAGAGGTGTGATTCATAGTGTACTCCAATATGGCAACAAAACTAAGAATTAAGTAAATATTATTAAAGAAAATCTTTGCAAATCACTCAAACCTCTAAACAGAGAAAGAGCGAGAAAGGGCCAACGCCAGGTGCTGTGGAAAGAACAGATAAAACACAGCCAGGGGAGCCATCCCCCGTCATCCCCGTTGACCTCCCGACCAGGTTCCCATGGCAACACTTCCTGTCCTCTTGTTTTCAGAAGGGAGTATCTCCATGAACAGGATGCATTCATATTCCCTACTCCTTATTGTATATAAACGGTTATACGTGGAAAGCACGTCTTTGAGGACAGGACATGTCAACAGAGCTGTCGGTCTCATTCTCACATGGAACAGGGGAGGCTCCTCAGTGCATCGCTGTAATCCCGGGTGTTCTTGTGCGTGCACAAGAACATTTTGCCATGTTGATTAAAGATGTAACCAGTAGGGATTGGTCGGTCGCGAACGATTCAAACGAATCCCGAAGGTGAATGACGAGAACTGATTCCCAAAACAAGAGAACTGATTCTTTGATTATTTTTTTCTTTTAACATAAAACAAAAATATGGTCACGTAAATAAAATATACAAACGAACAGAGCTCCGTCTCCCCGCAACATTATATTGATTGAGTATAAAACTTTCTCGAAGATTCAGCCAATGAGAGTACTACAGCAGGTAGCAGTCGCGCTGCCATGGCCCATGGGTAAACAAATGACAAGGCACCGCCACACAAGTGAACTAACGATCGCTGTAGGCTTCAATATCATGCAAGTACTTTATACGCTTTATTTTGCTCTACAACACAATTGCATGCTTTAATAAAGTATTGTTTTTTACTACCATGGAAACGGTCGAACTGCGTCGTATAGACCAATGCAATAGAAATGTGCTTTTTTTGTTTGCTGAGCGCACCGTGACTAAAAACTTTTTTTCGTTTCTGTCATATACCCCAATGACAGAAACCGCACTGTTCAATTCGGTGCGGCTTGGCGCAGCTCAATGACGGCTGGCGTTTCGACCGCCGACAGTACCCTTATGGTAGGGCAGGCTGTGAAAAAGCCTTAATTGGTGGGCGCAGCCAATACTTATAAGCAAATGACGTAATCTGACTTAAAGAACGAATCAAACAAACTAATCAAACTAACTAATCAAACGAACGAATCGTGATAGTGAACGGAACTGAAAGAACTGATTCCCGGAAAATAATCGTTTTGCTCATCCCTAGTTACCAGCCATGCTCGCTTTCTTGTAAACCCCCCCCACTGTGTCTTTGAAAACACAATAATACTCAACAAGCTTAAAAGGAGGTAATTACGTTGAATTTGTAATAAACTATTTCCCCAGAATTTATATTTGTCAATGGACGTAGCAGCATGTCCTGCAACAATGGAAACAAATAACGATAATGTCAACAATGAATACCTTTTTCTGTCAAAGTTTGAATCTAAATGATGATAATGCACACGTTTCCTAATAGTCCAATTGCCTGAAATGACTGCTAGTTCTTCGGTCAGGATATTGGGTTATCATCTCAGGACGGGCCAATTCTCACAGCACTAGGCCCACTTCAAAATGAGCATAGTCAAATTCCCATCTGTTAATCCAGTGCGTCTTCATACCATTTCCTTGGCCCTGCCTTGCCGCCTAATCCTGACAACTAATTCTTAAGGGATGTGCACTCAGCACATTCTTAATCCCCCCACCTCCTTCTGTTTACCACAATGACCCCTACATTTACAGGGGATTTTATTTCCCTCTTCCCACAGTTCACCATACTTACACACAGCCTTGTTTGATTTTACAAACCACAACATTCAAAAGGCTACTGAATGCGTTGGGCCCCATGCCTGGCCCCAGCTGCCTGCACCATCTGGAGAGACCATAACAGGATGACAGGTGGGGTGGGTTGCAACCTGCGACCCTCTCATAACCCAGAGATCTTGGGCGACACACATTCTCAACTGAGCCCACTATAATGGAGAAAATATCACATATAGGAGAACAACGCAAACCCTATAGAGGACTAGGACCACAAACTAAACCCATCTCTGGTTCTAATTTCCTACTTTATTGGTTTGTTTTAAAACCAACCAACGCAACATTGTTAAACTCGAATCATGGTTGTGAGTGTATGCCTCTATGAGATGATTGGGATTATCGTGCTATTCTCAAAAGCCGTACCTGCTCTGCTTTACTTATTGCAGAAATGCGATTTGTATGCACTACAATGCCTGGTGCCAGACGCATTGTCCTCCCAATCCTCTAAAGTAAAAAACTATTTATTGGGCGATTGTTTATTGCATTATAAATGCCTAAGGTAGGCAGACAGAATCTCTAAGTGATACAGGCACTGCAGCAACAGAAGCAGAAAAATGTCATGACAATCCTGATGTTTTCTGAATTTGGTGATGGCCACAACAAAAAACAAAAACAAAAGCTGAAATTTTTTTCTTTTCTTTTCACCCCTTAGCTGGCTGACATTTTCCAGCCTTATGTCAAGATGCAGAGCAACCTACCGGAGTTTCACCCTAAAAAATGAAAAAGCGGTTAGGGTTATCATTAGAACTAAAATCCTTAGCTTTCAACATTCAGTTCCGATATTTTTGTTTTCGATGTCAACATATCATTTCAACATTCGACTTCTGCAGAATATGGACAAGACAGATCATAGTTGTCTTACCAACTGGTTTGTTGACCCCTAAAATGCCGGCGTTCCCCAGGATCTTGAAGATTCTGTGTGCAGGAAACTTCCCCTCTGCCTCCCACTGGTCCACATGTGGGTTGATCTCCTGGTCAATGATCTACAGTAGAAACACAACAGTGATCGTGGGTGTGTGTGCATGTGTGATTAAATATATATATATTTTTTACATCTTAAGCATGGAACCTGATGTCTTTTGGGTGACATATACACATAAATAATTCAAAACCTGCCTATGGACTGGGATAACACCCGTAGAGAAAATGTTTGTGTGTGTCTTCCATCCAAACATTCTAAGAACTGTGTCATGTTCTTAAATCTGTGAATACCAAAGTCGTAGACAAGAGTTTATGTCAGCCAAGGATACGTCCACTATGATTAGACTTGGCTTGTGGCATTACATACATAGACAAGTATTCACAGCCTTCCGCTACTGAGCTTTCCTGAGAATGGGTTCAGATAAAGGAGCCTTGAAGGCTGACTCATTTTGGAAGCCTGGAAGTACTCTGAAGCCCCTTGGAACAGCACTTGTGGGGGAGACTGCTTTGCTGTGAAACACATTGTTGCATCTCTGTCTGAATGAGCTGCTTTGCTGTATGGAATATACATACCCCTTTTGTATGTGCCTTATTCTAGATCTATGTGAGATATGGTATTTGTGACGTTTGAATCAATGCAATGTGTTTTTTTTTGCGATGTAAGCTTGTATACACCTAACATCGAAAGACGATACGTTTACTTGAGATGGTGAGCCCACTAAACAGATTGGCTAGAATGTGAGTCAACAAATAAGAGTATGAAAGCTTTGTTGGTGTCCTGCAAAAGGTTGAGGTTACTCATCTTTTTGTCTGAGAGCCAATCAATGCCAGAGAAAAGAGAATAATGATGCTATTGGAATGTTTTTTTAGATTGTAACATTCTCGGCCCTGAATTGAATTGATTTGTGGCAGAGCAAAAAAAACTTTGGGAGTTCCGAGTACCATCATGAATACAGAACCTTAAAGAAAATGTGTACTGTAATAGTGCTGTACAATTACAAAACAATGTCAATAATGCTTTGTTAAACAGAAGCAGCAGACCAAGCGTGGACTAGTCCGGTCTATCGGTATGTTTCTGTGGAAAACACACCACTATTAACTAGATGTGAGACAAAATATCGATTCAGCGATATATTGTCACCCTTCTTCGTGTGATACGAGAAACGATACACTTGCACCCAATATCGATAGATTGGAATCTTAATGGAACCCGGGTCGCTTCGGTAAGGACTGAGCCTTAATGGTACGCTCTACCCAGTGAACTACTGGGGCGCCCCAGATATTGATATTTTAATTGATAAAATAAGATGCTCTAAAAAGATTTCCCTACTCCCAGCGTTGCTACTTCATTGCTCCTCGAGGCAGTTTGAAAGAGAACCAGCAATAAATTGATTTTCCAGGCATTTGTTTTAAAGGAATTCCTATTTTAAGACTTGGTGAGTAAGGTGTACATATTCTACAACATTTTGGATTAAGAGAATGACATTTTGGGGGTTTAGGAGTGGGTTATGTATTGTACAAACTCACCTTGGATAGCTCTGACCTTGAACATTCAGGGAAGGATATCCTGTAACCCTCATCTGGGCCATAACTTTAGCACACTTTTCCAGAAACCTTTGGTCTTTCCGCTAATGCTCGTTTGTTGCAGAGCATCTCCCCTTGTGGGCCAGTTTATTTAAAACTACTGTACATCCTATGTGGCTTTACTTACAAGTCAAGCTTCCTCCCATTTAAAACATCCTTGATTCAGTAAATTAAATTAGCCTTCGTTTATCCTCTGAAGGCGCCGGTTGGATGAAATGTTAATATGCAGCAAGACGACCCGGCGCCCAGCTATATTTTAACGGATGTCTACGAGGGGAGGAAAGTGTGGTTGAGTCATGGTTTGCCTTTGTTTGTGTATGGTGTATTGTTCTTGAATTTTTATCGTAAATTGATTACAGGGAAAACTGCCAGTAAAATACTAGCCCTTCAATGGGAAGCCTAATCACAGTGGTAAGTGACTGGTAAGTTAGTGGTAAGGCAGTGAGTGATCACAATGCCTTTGTTTACTTATCTTTTATTAAAATAAACGTACTACATTAGTATAACGAATATAGTCTGTAGTCCTCAATGTCACTTAAGATGAAAACGCTTGAACTATCATATCATTGGGGAAGCGTATATTGTTACTGGGGTAACGTCAACACAATTACATAAACTTGACCCCTCACCTACTTGCTTTCACTGTCTGGTGCGAGTACGTGAAGTAATTAGGAAATGAATACTGTTTAATATTCCACTTTCAATTGTTGTTTCCTTTTACCGTTTCTTTTTACAAGTCCACGTCTAACCTTTATGAATGTTGTCATGTTGTATAAATCATATGCTCTCTTTTCCATACCTTTTTGATGGACTCCTTTAATGCAAAATGCTCTGGCGTGTAGATCAAATGGTC
>NC_044069.1:16338361-16355861 GCF_902167405.1 Gadus morhua
ATGTTGTCATGTTGTATAAATCATATGCTCTCTTTTCCATACCTTTTTGATGGACTCCTTTAATGCAAAATGCTCTGGCGTGTAGATCAAATGGTCCACTGTCGTCTCAGGGGCATTGGAGGGAGTGTGTTTGGACGACGATACATTTTGTGACAACGTCCGAAAACCTCCTAAGCTTGAGGATCTATACAAATGACAGATACCTGCAATCTGACCTGCAGCGCGGACAGCCATGTTTACACTTTAAACCATGTACGGTTGGTACGGAAAGACCGTGGCGCCAAAAGCGATTCGAAATTATAACGTCACCCGTATTTTATCGATAACCCGTTAGAGCTAAATAGGCATTCGTGCACTGTTAAGGAAAATACAATATATTTGCTTGAATTCATTATTTAATTTGATATGTTGCTCACTGTGTGTAGTTGTGCTACTACCTACACAACACTTGTAGGCCTATACCTGCGTACTCCACTCAGAAAAACAGCGAATGCCATATCGACAGGTTCTGTCATTCTTTCAATGAAAAGGAACACCAACACACACAAAGCGTAACCTCACCAAAACTCGGTGGTAATTTATTCAGGAACTCATGAATATGAACAACAAGATGCCACCTTAACCTTTATGTCATTGCAACTACTATTCTTCACACAAGCCTGTGAGTGATAATCCATTGAAAGCCGTGGGAGAGGCGGGAGATAGTCCTTGAGCACTAGTGAGGTGCAATGCGAACAGCTCCTCGGGTCCCCGTCTAGCAGATGACGCAGCCACCTTTCTCCTTGAACGGGTTCTTGTCCTCTGGCATGCCCTTCACTAAGATGTCTTCCTCCTCGGCGGCCACAATGTAGTCCTTGATCTCCTCGCAACATTTGGATGTCTGAAGTGAACACAGTGGCATTGACATTCAGCAGCTTTTTCATGCGAATGACAATAAAGGATAAAGTCTCTCTCTCTCTCTCTCTCTCTCTCTCTCTCTCTCTCTCTCTCTCTCTCTCTCTCTCTCTCTCTCTCTCTCTCTCTCTCTCTGTCTCTCTCTCTCTCTCTTTCGCTATATCCATATCACATGTAACTGAATCTATTGATCAATTAATAATAGCACAATATAATAATAGAACAATAATTTTTCTTACCAACCACCTCTCAAGTTTGACTTCAATTTTCTTCTGGTCCAATTCCATCTGGGCCTTGTCCTTGTCCGTCAGATCATCCAAATTGATGACTCCTGGCATACTCTGTGACACACAGAACTGTTTTCACATGGATATCTTATGCATAGTAATCATATTGGCTGCCACGCGCTCCATGTCGCTTTGCCACATCCCATGTAAAATCCCAGTTTAAGATAAGAAGACATATAGGAAGACACAGAACAATTGATTTGTTCAATAGAAAACAATGAAACATAATTAAGTCGAGAAAATTTACTTACGGCTGTTGAACAGAGATGTCTGTCGACTCTGCCAACTTCCTGTAGAATCCTTCTCCACGGCCTCAATCCGGGTTATAAAGTAATCCGCGTAAACAAGCCAAATCCTGTAATCTGATTAAAGCAAGCTGCCTTCATATTCCTCCACCTCTCTTTAAGTGATTTTGTCAGAGGGCAAAGTCATTCAAACTGGTGTCTATGTGGATGCAGTGGAAATATTTCTTCACAATAGATATTACATGTGAATCTCCATGAAATGGATCAATGTTAAAATCATTTGTTTTCCTAGTAAAAGATATGGGTCAAGGGGCCGTGCTATGGGATTGAGATCACTTTGCTAAAACGGCTAATCTGTAATAAGCCTCCACCTGTTTGGTTGGAGATACCCATAGTGCCAACTGTGAAAATCGAAGCTCTAAAAAAACATGGAGGAATTCCCTTGTAACATTTTAGATCTGCAATTTTTTATTAAAATTGTCAAAAGTGTCAAAACCTCACTTACGGATGATTGCATTTCCATTTTGGTTGGCTCTCCTAATATATATGCATTATAGCTCATGGCACTATAATACATGTGTATTATTATAGTGCATAAGCACGGCATCATCCAATAGACCAAGAACGTAATTTTGAAATAGTAAAGAATTGTAAAATTGTGTGTGTGTGTGTGTGTTTGTGTGTGTGTGTGTGCGTGTGTGTGTGTGTATGTGTGTGTGTGTATTTGTGTGTGTGTGTGTGTGTGTGTGTGTGTGTGTGTGTGTGTGTGTGTGTGTGTGTGTGTGTGTGTGTGTGCGTGTGTGTGTGTGTGTGTGTGTGTGTGTGTGTGTGTGTGTGTGTCAGTGACAGTGTAGGTGTGTATATGTGTGCATGGGTATTGGTGTACGTGTGTGGGCAATAGAAGAGAGCAGTAGAAACATGATTGCTGGTTAATGAATTATTAAATATATATTTTTGGATCAATAATAGCATGGTGAGGCACCACCAGAGCTGATATATAATGCTTCACATCCTGATGATGATCATTGAGATGACGATGATGATTACGGGAATGACGATGATGAGTATAGCCTTGACTCTGTCATCATGAGGGACCCCCCCCGACACACACACACACACACACACACACACACACACACACACACACACACACACACACACACACACACACACACACACACACACACACACACACACACACACACACACACACACACACACACACACATTTGCGTAATGAATTCCGTTGAATGTGAACTCTATGTGTATCATGTATCCCGCCCATTATTAGTTTCCGCCAGATAAACTTGCCGCGGCTATATAAAGTGTTGGGTTGGGATGTCCAGAATACAGACAAGTAGGGTTGAACCTAAAACAAGACAGCAAAATGAAACGCAGCCTATCCCTGTTTACGCTCTTATGCTCGCTTCAGCCCGTTTTTTCGCTTCTAGATAACGGTAAGAAACGTCATGTTTTTTGGAAGTAAATTGTTTTGCGACAACTGCACTATCCTAGAAGATATTTTAAGAGAACAATTTTGCATGGTAAACAACACTTACTTTCCTGTTTTCCATTTTTAGGTGTCTGTCTTCTCCAAGTGGACGAGGGGCCGTGCAGAGCATTGATTCCGAGATATTATTATAACACCATCACTCAGAAATGCGAGGAGTTTCACTATGGAGGGTGCAATGGGAACGCCAATAACTTCAAGAGTTATAAGGAGTGCCTGAAAACATGCTATAGAATCCCAAGTACGTTGCAGTTAAACAAATGCAAATGGAGCAAAAGAAATCTGTATTTTCGCCCGAATGCATATCTACAAGGGCATATATATATATATATATATAGGCCTATGCGATTATAATAACATTTATAACTTAAACAGCAATCTTTTTAACAAATTTGACCCCTGCATTAACTTTCAATATAATCTCTTTGTGTTTCTTTTATTTAAAGAAGTCCCACAAATGTGTAGATTCCCCCAGGAGATCGGCCCGTGCCGGGCCCACCACAAGCTCTATTCCTTCAACATGACCACCATGCAATGCGAAGCATTTGGCTATGGAGGCTGCCAGGGCAATGAAAACCGCTTCCTGGACCTCAAAGTCTGCAATGAATACTGCAGCCCCCACAAAAGTCAGTATTACTTATGATATTATCTGGCCATCGTCTTTGCAAAGTGCATTGGCCTCTACAGACAAGTCTGCATTACAAAATAAAAGTTGATTGATTAAAGGGACTCCTGTAACTTGTCTTCAGGTTTTGACTGTGTGTGTGCACTTTGTTTTCAGCCATTCCTATTCTGTGCCTGGATTTGCTGGACAGAGGGAAGTGTGCGGCGTCAATCCCACGCTTCTACTATAAAGCATCCAGCGGGACCTGCGAGGAGTTCAGCTACTCAGGCTGTGGCGGCAGCAGCAACAACTTTGTATCTAGGAGGAGCTGCACGGACCTCTGCGTTAAAAGTAAGCCATTAGAAGTGTGTGTGTGTGTGTGTGTGTGTGTGTGTGTGTGTGTGTGTGTGTGTGTGTGTGTGTGTGTGTGTGTGTGTGTGTGTGTGTGTGTGTGTGTGTGGGCACTATAATGCATGTATATTATTATAGTGCATAAGCATGGCATCATCCAATAGACCAAGAACGTAATTTTGAAATAGTAAAGAATTGTACAATTTGGACAAACTGTGTGTGTGTGTGTGTGTGTGTGTACGTGCGCCTGTGTGTGTGTGTGTGTGTGTGTGTGTGTGTTTGTGTGTGTGTGTGTGTGTGTATTTGTGTGTTTATGTGTGTGTGTGTGTGTGGGTGTGTGCGTGTGTGTGTGTGTGTGTGCGTGTGTGTGTGCGTGTGTGTATGTGCATGTGTTTGTGCATGTTTGTGTGCGTGCATGCATGTGCATGTGTGCTTGTTGCGTGCAAGCATGTTGTTGTTCTAGATTTTAATGTACCTGTTGCACTTCAGAATTTCTAGCTGCATACTTAATGAATGAAGTAGGGGAATCATGACCTGTCTATCATCGTTGATAATATTAATTAATGTTAAGGGCCTTAGGACCACTGCTTTGGTTCCTGCTTGTATAAAAGACAATATGCTGACGCAACAAAGGAGATCATTATGCGTCATTATGAGTGTATTATGTTAACCTTTTTTTTTAACTTTTCTTCTATTCCTCTAGTTCCGGGACATAATAATCGCCAGTACAACGCAAACAGACGGCGGGAGCGAAGATACCGAAACAATATGGTTAAAGATGAACTTGCTTAGAGGTTCCACCTCCTCATGAATGGATCACTCAATGCAACCTGGTTTGAAGTAGGACTATCGTCTGCCATCCTGCGGTGGCTGCCTGAATAATGACATTGCACTGCTCCCTGTATTCGACTACAGTCAATATTATACTGTGAAGTGGGGCAGTTGAAACAGAGAGTTTCCATGTGAATGTGAATAATCCAACATATCATTTTTGGATTAATGAGTATTATCAAGTTGGAGACTTCTGCACTAATGTGACCGATCTTGGATTTGTATACGTTGTTATATCTTGTATATGTACAATTTATATAGATATATGTATATGAAAATATGCGTGTGTGAGTTTGCACAGATGAGTGTTTGTGTGTGTGTGTGTGTGTGTGTGTGTGTGTGTGTGTGTGTGTGTGTGTGTGTGTGGGGGTGTGGGGGTGTGGGGGTGTAGTCATCTACAATATTCTGACAATGGTCAATTTGACTTTGTTCTTTTTTCATCAAATAAAATATATTTGTAATGATATTCCTGTACATTATTCCTTCCCTTTGAATTACAATCCCAAACCATTCCAACATGTTACATCAGATAAACAATTCAATCCAAACAATGCACAATACAATAACTTAAGCCGTTGACTCTCTTTAGTTAAAATCTTTTCAAATAACCAAACCAAAATGTATCATCTCATTTATGCTATGGTCTAGGGGAGTACTCGATTCTGATTGGCTGCAGGGTGTGCATTAACCCCTGATATACGGACACCTGCTAAGTAGGCTACTTCCAGTCAAATTGTCTGTTCAGCCTTAAAAACGAGAGCTGGTAAATTGTGAAAAATGCATTAAACTGTAATCACAAAACGCGGTTATATGATATAGACCCTAGAGTATCTGTGGTATAAAGGCTGGGACGAATTTCGAATTATGAATATGTACAATGCACAGGGCCGTAGCACCAAATCCTGGGCCCCTATACTATAGGTACTGCCTTGGGCCCCCCCACAACTGTCCCCTTTGTCCCCGCAGTCCGTCGGCCCTGACAATGCATAACGTTAGCTCTCTGGCTCATAGCTGAGTGGACCTCCCGTTGCCAAGTTCGTAGCTAAAGTCCGTCCTATTTACTGGAGGAGTGAACAAAGTTTCCGTTGCAGTTGTAAACGACATCCGTCTTAACACAGACTCTGGCAAAACCTCAATACTAATGCTACTTGACCTCATTGCTGCATTCGACACTGTAGACCATACATTACTTCTGGAAAGGTTAGAAAACTGGGTGGGGCTTTCAGGCACTGTCTTAAATTGGTTCAGGTCCTACCTACAAAATAGGAACTACTTTGTTTCCATTGGCGACTTTGTATCAGAATCAACCAACGTGACATGTGGAGTCCCACAAGGTTTGATCTTAGGACCCTCTTTATTCAACATCTACATGCTCCCACTAGGGCAAATCATGCAAAATAACAATATTGACCATCATTGCTATGCTGATGACACGCAAATCTATGTATCGCTATCACCAAATGACTATCGGCCCATAGATCTGCTGTGCCAGTGCATTGAGCAAGTGAAGGAATGGATGTGCCGAAATTTCCTTCAACTAAATGAGGACAAAACAGAGATAATTGTATTTGGTCCTAAAACGGAAAGGCTTAAAGTAACCCAACACCTTCACTCTCTGTCCCTGAAAACCTCAATCAAAGCCAGAAATCTAGGGGTTATCATGGATTCAGATTTACATTTTGACAGTCACATCAAATCAGTTACAAAATCGGCATATTATCACCTTAAAAATGTAGCAAGACTTAGAGGGCTCATGTCCACCGAAGACTTACAAAAACTTGTACATGCCTTTATCACTAGTAAGCTTGATTACTGCAATGGTCTCCGCACAGGTCTTCCAAAACAAACTCTGAGGAAGCTTCAGCTTGTTCAGAATGCTGCTGCTAGAGTTCTAACAAAGACCAAAAGATTTGATCATATTACACCAATTCTGAAATCGTTACATTGGCTTCCTGTAGGTCAGAGAATTGATTTTAAAATCATGTTGCTAACCTATAAATCCCTACATGGTTTAGGCCCAAAATATTTAACTGATATGCTTCCACTACATCAGCCTTCTAGACCACTAAGATCCTCTGAGACCAATCTGTTAATTATCCCCAGAGTAAACACAAAACATGGGAAAGCAGGATTTAGTTACTATGCAACAAATAGCTGGAATAAACTCCCAGAGGATTTAAGACTTGCCCCAACTCTGAGCACCTTTAAAACAAGACTGAAGACTTTTATGTTTGCTATAGCTTTCTGCTAAAATCTTAAATACATTGCACTTTCTAAAAAGCTTTTTTAACTTTGCCTTTATTTTCTATTTTAATACTAAAATGCCTTTTTCTATATTAACCATTTCTTTGCATATGTTTTTCTTTTACTTATCTATTATTTTATTTTATTGTATGACAATGTTTATATGTGAAGCACTTTGAGTCTGCCTTGTGTATGAAAAGTGCTATATAAATAAAGTTGCCTTGCCTTGCCTTGCCTTGCCTACTAGGGAAACAAAGTTATGGCTTTAGAAAAACGTTATATTTGGATTGTAAAACACATGAAAATATAAATGACTGGTCTAAATTTATTTTCTTTGGCAAGTGACCGTTGCATAAGCGGGATAATGCCCTTCGAGGTGTCCGTTATCAGGAATTAATTGAATTTGCGGAGGCAACCGCATCCATTAATTCCTGATAATGGCACCTCGAAGGGCATTATCCCTTACGTATAACCCGTCTCCTGATCAGCCAATCAAGCGCGAGTTAGATCCTTTCAGGGAATAACTTCAGAGAGATTTGATTGTTAGAAGAGGAAGTGGTATTTAGGAAATGCCATGATTCTCAAATCTCCCCTCTGAGGCAAGACTATGATAACAACCTCAAATCATATCCAAACAAACACACACACACACGCACGCACGCACACACGCACGCACGCACGCACATACACACACACACACACACACACACACACACACACACACACACACACACACACACACACACACACACACACACACACACACACACACACACACACTCACTGAAAAACAAACACGGGAAGTCTTAAACCTCCCTCTCTCTTTTGTGTGCATGTGTATGTTGATAGTAGAGTAAATATTTGAGCATATTAAAGTACTGATGACATAAACTTTTGCCATAGTCGCAAGGGTTCTCAGACTTCAGACCCACCACTAATTTTCTGCAGTAAAATAAGCGTCTCCCTTCCCATATAATACAATGGCAAAGGAGTGAGACATGTCTTTGTTTTATTGTTGTTAATTACAGTTTTCCCTTCTTCATTCTTTTTCAGGCCTGTGATCATAAACAGGGAAGGCAAGTTGGCATGCAAATACATTTTTGGGAATGAAATATTGCTATAAAAAGAAATCTGAGGATCCAGCTGAGTTCTTGACCCTGACAATGTTTGCATGTTTCTACTGTGTTCACAGTGGTTTACTGTGTGTTCTCTCATCTCTCTCTCTCTCTCTCTCTCTCTCTCTCTCTCTCTCTCTCTCTCTCTCTCTCTCTCTCTCTCTCTCTCTCTCTCTCTCTCTCTCTCTCTAAATGAGCGGGAGCAGACATAGCAGCGTATTCCTGACCGGGAATTAAGGGAGTAGCAATACCAATGAGGAGGAGAAGGCGAAGGAGGGGAGGATGAGGAGAAGAAGGAGGGGAAGAAGGAGGAGGAGGAGAGTGTTTCTTCTTTTAAAAAGCAATTTGCAAGTTTGATATTCACCGGCAGATCTTAAGTTGGGCTAGATCCAATTCTCTCATGCCTATTACTTTCTGTTCCATTTTAAATGTCAAAATGTTCTAAGACGCCTTTCGAAGAAGATTGCCATCAACATCTATCCACCTTATTTGCCATCTTATTCTTTTATTATTCACCTTTCTTATTATTTTCTTTCTTTCAGGGCCTATCTTTGCCAAAGCTGTACTTGCTCCAATCTCCCGTAATACAATGTACCGTCTTGTGATGCATTGAAACAATAAATATTTATGAAAGATATCAAAGCAATCCGTATGGCCATTTTGCCCCAACTATAAATAACAGTAAAGGGCATGCATCTGGCCTAGATGGCCTGCTGTTAAGGGGCCCATGCTAAATCACCAGTTAGCAAGTGAATACAGGCTGTTAAAGGTAAAGGTAGCCTGGCGCTGGAGCTACAGCTGTAGGCCTGCTGGCTACCGTCTCAGCAAGGCACATAGTGGAGCCCTTGCTCTTGCAAGTTTAGGATTACCTTTCTATAGAGGCCTGTAGTGATGTACTATAAAAATGCTATACATTTGGAATAGAAGTAGGTCTGTTGACATTTGCATGTGAGTCATACTATTACTTGATTTAGGAGAGGCTGGTCTAACGTGACAAACAGAGAATTCTAACAGGCTAACATGTCATAGGGGTGAGATATCTTGCTAAAGAATGACACAGGTGGAGGGGGAATCGAATCAAGGATCTTTTGGTTGGAAGCCAAAAGTTCCCAAGTGCAGCTGAGTGCTTACTACACCTGACATTATAAGGTTTTTAACAAGTTCAACCCATTAAATTATGAAAAATAGACATATTAGAACAGCAACAAAAATAAATAAAAAAATTAATTGGAAAACCTTCATATCTTTCACTTACTGGTTTTAGTGCTTTAATGATTGCTTTTTATGTTGTATAGATAATACAATATACATAAACAACTTATTTATTACCAATTGTTGTGGTGGTGGAATTTGTTTTTAACAAAAGGCATGACATATGTATCAGTGAATCATTACCAAAGGCCTTGGCTTGTGATTTCCAATTACCATAAATCCCTGACTTGGAACCACCATAAAATGCGTAACGGGTGCTGATTCCAACTGGTTACGAAGGAATTGGTCTCGGCTCGAGATGGGTGATCTTTATGTGGCTTTTGAATTATTTCCAGTTAATTTGGCTATCGTTCACAATGGTAACGAATTAAATGATTTTGAAGCACGGAGGGTTCATAAAAATCGCCTGATTAAATGATAAAGTCCTACAGAAGCGTGCATTTATTGCTGCCCTACCAACTAGATCTTTAAACAGACTTAAAAAGAATAAGAAATGATGCAAGATATGTGATATATTCTTAAATGATGTAGAATGTATGTTTTATCTAACTAAAATGTGCATACACTTAGAATCAAGCATGAAGATATCGCGCTCCTATTGGCTTTGGTGGATGCTTTGGTTTTCCGCAGAAAAGGATAGTCTCTCAGATGCCTCCTGGTGGTAGATTATAGATAATAAAATCACCCCAATAATATCATATGCTGAAAGTTGTGACTGTTTCGGATATTAACAGCAGAAATTGATTATTCCACAGGCAATTGTCTTCAAAGTCACAATTTAAAGTTTTTTGCAATCTGATCTAGTATTGGTTTTAATACTTAGAAAACCCCAACACACAACCAAAACACAAAGAGAAAAAGGGACTATTTTCTGTCCAAAAGTTGGCTTGTTTGTCTGACCTTTTGTGTTTCTCTCCATCAGTGCGGGGTGTCGGACATTGAGCTCCTCTCTGAAGCTGACCTGATATAACACAACTCTCCGGCGGAGAATAAACAAAAAGATTCAGCGTTGTGTTCCTCACGGTTTGAGTTTTGATGGAATCGAAACACTCCCTTGAAAAGTGTTACTTCTTCTAAATCCATGCCTTTTCCATTCCCTGTCCTTCTGTGGTCCAATCACATTCCCCTTGGAGAATAAATCTTTTTCTCAGTCTGCATGTGCTTGACTTTACCCCCCAACATGGAAGAGTGAGAGAACAGACATTTCTTTGCACAGGGGGGCATGGATTGGTTTTTAGTCTGAAGCTGTTAGTCTGAAGCACGCTGCATAGGACATGAACCCAACTCAGCTATAAGAGTGCGGCCCATTTGGTTTTACTCACTGTGGGCTTACCAAAACACACCTGCCTCACACACACACACACACACACACACGCACACACACGCACACACACACACACACACACACACACACACACACACACACACACACACACACACACACACACACACACACACACACACACACACACACACACACACACACGCAAACCCTTAAATTAAACACAAACGTGCATACACATTCAGAATAACTAAAGACCCACACAAAAATGTATAAACACACAAATGCACCCACAACCCCACCACACAGGAGCACCCTGCTTTTGTCACTGCTACATTTCTAAGCATTTCCACGAATATATTTTTATAACATGATGTACCTCCTTCTTGCACTTATCCCCCACCTTCCACTGAAACCTCTGTATTATGGGGTGCCCAGCGGCCAGCTGTCCCCCCCCCCCCTGTATTCTAATCCAAACAAGTCTGAATACTAATGCTCCCAGCACGGAATCTACGCCAATGTTCACCATGCTCGTCTGAGCAAAGAATGCATATACACACCGAAACATACACACACAAACACACACACACACACACACACACACACACACACACACACACACACACACACACACACACACACACACACACACACACACACACACACACACACACACACACACACACACACACACACACACACCACCCAGCCCACCCCCCATCCCACTACCCCATGGTTTCAACTGTGAGCTGGCTCTGGCTTACTGCATTTTTGTCTTTAACTTCTTTTTGATCTGAAGGGAACTTTGTCTCTTTTGTTGAACAATGTTCTGGTTCGAAGGGACAGGGTTTTGGATCTGGGTTTCAGCAGAGAGGCTGTGTGAGAGACGTGGTTAGACTTATAGACTCTGAATCCTGAATCCTCATTTGTCACACCATTCAGAGCCTCCTCATCATCGTCATCATCATCTTTATTATAATCCTCTTCAAATTATTGCACCATTCAATTCAATTTCATGTTCTTCTCCCGTGACTAATTCTCACCATGTTCACCATCATACTGGTGAGCACTGAGTGCTATACAAATGCATGGTTTCAAGCTATAGCACCATTCTTTCCCCTCTACCGCAGCAGTTTACGTCACTGCTTCAGTACAGCATTGGAACAAATACGCATCAACGGCGGCTAATAGACCATATCCTCCACTGTATTGGTACATATGTTTATTATGAGTACACACACGCGCACAGCATCAATTCTGCTCAGCTCTGCCGGCATCTCCCAAAGCAAATGTTCCACAATCACTTCTCATCATGGTGGGTAAAATCAAAATGACTCAAGCAAATCAAATGAATACAACAGTCGTTTTCCCTTATTCCCCGGTGTGCGCACACACACACACACACACACACACGCACACACACACACGCACACACACACACACACACACACACACACACACACCAAGACAGGCATACGTGCATTCTCACACACTCACACGAGTGTACACATAAGAACACACACACACACACACACACACACACACACACACACACACACACACACACACACACACACACACACACACACACACACACACACACACACACATGCACACACACACACACACACACACACACACACACACACACACACACACACACACACACACACACACACACACACACACACACACACACACACACCAAAAAATTTCAATCTAAACTTGTGCTGCTTTCTCTCCTTTAGAATTTGCACTTGCATTACCTGCTTCATTGAGGTTAAATTATTTATTTACCCCTTCTATCCAGCAGCCCTCTGCAGATTTGCTAGATAAACACATTGCCACAATTGAATATGCGAGTTAATAAAGTGTGCGCTTTAAATATATATTAGATTCGGTGTGCGCTAATCAAAAGGAACCACAGTAACTGATCCTGTGGTGCGAGTCGAACTGTACACCAGAAGAACGGGGGGTTCTGTATGTTAATGACACACGCGGCGCACACATCCATCTTCTGGGATTAGCGCTGTAAATCACAGCAGACACGCGTCCCCATCTCGTCCAAGGGTATCCGAGCGAGCCCGTCCGTGGCACTTGAGATTACCTATGCCACTGCCCGACAGCTCAACAAAATCACATGGGTAAAAAGTTATAAGTATGGTTGGTACACCGTCGGGAGGGCCAAGGTAGAGACAGGGCCGTATGTGAGTGAACATGAACGCTAACCACAAAACTCATTTCATGAATATATTGGTCTGTCGTGGTGGTACCGCCTGCTCCTAGGCCCACTCCATTTCTAAAAGACTGAATCCATGTCACTCCTATATTCGCTGCTTCTGGCTCTGCTGTGCATCCATCAATCAGCAGCCAGATAGCACTGTCATTTCCCATCAAAGTGGCATTCTTCAACCTTTTTGCAATTTTACATTTATTCATAGATGCGTCTACCAAGAAAACGGACATTGTGGTTCTAAACAGATAAATATATATATATATATATATATATATATATATATATATATATATATATATTTTGACCTTCAAGCCGGCGGCTGTGGTTCTGCTGACTGGGGTGAACTGCGGGAGCAATCATCTCTCATCGGCACGCCCCTTGGCCGTCCTGCTAGGACTAAAACTGTGTCGAGAGAGAGTCCAGACACAAACACTGTCCTATAAGGGGGGACATCTTGATCCACTTGCCTGTCTTCTTCGCTCCTGACAGATTATATTGGGGTACACCTGCCTTTTAATGAAACACTATGTTCTGAGAATAGTGGATAGTGTATCATCTAAAACAAGGTTTATACTATAAGGCAGTGTGCCCGTTACAGGAACAGCCTTCTGTGTGCATGTGTAAAAGGATTTCTGACCTGGGTACTTGTTTATAAGCATCCAGGTATATTTTATTAAAGCTTGCAGCATCATCTGAAATCACAGATATTATCCCTATTAAAGGCTATTGAATATGATTAATGAGGATTCATTTGCTAATTTTCTAATGTCACATAGGCTATGCTACGTTACAATACGCATGCATATTGACACACTTCGTTCCAGCCATCCGTTGTGCTGCCTATTTTCCACGGAACCATCTACTGCTTGTACTCATGACTAGTTAGAAGACCAAAGCCTTGCCCCTCTACCTGGTGCTACTTTAACAGAGCCAGGTGTCTTCACACTAGCATCCCATAGGGGTGGTTTATCAGGGTGACCCCCCCCCCCCCCCCCCCCCCCTCCCCCACTCAGGTGTGAAGGGGGTGCTAAAAGCTATACCGAGGGGACGCTAACGGATGGCAGGAAATGGAGAGATACAGTGAGGGAGAAAAAGATGGAGAGAGAGAGAGAGAGAGAGAGAGAGAGAGAGAGAGAGAGAGAGAGAGAGAGAGAGAGAGAGAGAGAGAGAGAGAGAGAGAGAGAGAGAGAGAGACACACACACGAGCTCCCTGGCCTGCACAGGCCCTTGGGTTGTCTTCTCTTTCCTTGGCTGCCCATTCCTGGAGAGGTGATGATTGCAGGCAAGGCACCCAATGCGCCTGCTCCTTTACATATGGATGCTGAAGTCCATCTGATTTATTGTTTGGACCAGTAGGGACCTGCAACTCCTTTGAGAAAAATAGAGAAGTGGTAAATGTAAGGCAAAATGAAAACATAGCAGAACCCATGTGGGAGATTCATCCTTTCTGTAGGCTCTAACAATGGAGCGCTTCGGAACCAATGCTTTAACTTTACCAGCATCCACCCATGATGCTATCAATACATCGACTAGAAATTTCCTCTTCAGTCTTAATTGTTATTTTGTTGCGTGCTCAATGCAAATGATGGAGGCACAACAGCTTCATATTAAACACAGGGCATTTGGGTATGTTTTTGTATGTATTTGATAATGGTTAAGCTGGGTATCCAAATGGATGGGTTGTTGCATTTAAAAGTGTTTATGGTGAATAGTATATGAAAGCTCGTGTGTGAGTGTGAGTGTGTGTGTGTGTGTGTGTGTGTGTGTGTGTGTGTGTGTGTGTGTGTGTGTGTGTGTGTGTGTGTGTGTGTGTGTGTGTGTGCGCGTGTGTGTGTTTAGTAAGTGTACGCCAGTATTTACTTGCATGATTGCCAAGTTCCCTCATTGTCCAATAAATGACATAATAATACACATCATGTAGCTTTGCACATTACAGTAAAATACATAACAAAACATAATTTAGCAAGTGTTGGGGCACATTACTTTTTTAGATATTACACACTCATGAGCGTGTGTGTGTGTGTGTGTGTGTGTGTGTGTGTGTGTGTGTGTGCGTGTGTGTGTGTGTGTGTGTGTGTGTGTGTGTGTGTGTGTGTGTGTGTGTGTGTGTGTGTGTGTGTATTACATTACAAGACAATATCACTTAGCACTTAGTTTCATCCAAAGCGACTGATAATCGGTTGCATTTGTCTGCAGTTTTCAGTTCGTGTGTTCTTGCTTGTGTGTGCGCACATCTGCGCGTTTGCGGCACAACAACTTATGAGCCCGGAATGCATCGCGGGAGAAACTTTAATGAAAAGATGTGTTAGTAAAGATTTAGTTACAAAAAATAAGAAAAGCAAAGACGTCTTAAAAGAGCCACATGTTGTGGTTGCTGTAATGGGAGCTGCACGGCCGCAACACAACCAATGAGAATGCCAGGTCAGACGAGATATGTTAGATGGATGCTATTTAGTGAAGAAAATATGATGGAAAATAACCGTATGTGTGAGGGGAAAAGGCGTTTGTATAGGTTGATCGATTTTGGGGGGTTTGCCCTCGACTTTTAAAAAGCCCACAATAAATAAGGATAGTCTTACGGATATCCCTTTTAATCTGAGAAACAGCTCCACATTGTTATTGGTTGAAAGAGTTGTGACGTTATACAAGTAATTTATATGAATATGGATGATTTTGATGATTCACAAGAATGCACAAGAATCTTAACTGAAGTAAAAAAAGATGGAGGAATACATGCCATACACTACCTTTCAAGAGAATATTAGGCCTATATATATAAAAAGTATTTTCTATTTATAGGCCTACTGAAAGATCTGACATCAATCCCACAACGATATCTCCTGGAGCAGTTGATAAATCACAAGATTTTTGTGACGATGAATTATTGAAGTATACAAAGGTTCTGCACGATGCGATGTTTTCTAGTGTATTTAACGTAACTTTTGCAGTCTCAAATCCTTACATCCATACGTCATTTTCATCATTGTGAGTTAGCCTTTGCGCGTGTATTCTCTCGCCCCATAGGAACAGGCGAATCACGAGCACGAGCGTCATATAACCGGATGGTGTGCGCCCACAGACACACAGACATATTCCACTTTGCGCGTTATCAGCGCGGCACGTCTTTCACCGAGAGGAGAAGACAACGCGCACCGGGTGGGCGCGAGGCGGGGAGGAGGAGCTCCGCCACACGCTCGTCGGGCGAAGCAGGAGGGAGTGGGGAGGGGGGTGGGGGGTGGTCTGTTAGATGCACTTGGATTACCGGCCAGTGAGCTGTCAAACTAAACTGCCTTACCCAGCCAGCATCTTGCTTTTTACGCGCGGTAATAAAGCACACAGACGCGCGTCTGTAGGCAACGTCCGTTTTAGTTTTTATTGTGCTAATAAAAGTATATCCGCTGCAACGACCCTTATTTGACAGACGGATCGGCCTAAGTGAGTGGCAGTTGATTGATTTTTATTGTGATATTTTTTTTTACATCCATGGATGGAGAGAAAAAAATAAACTTGTGAATTGAGGTGATATTTAATAGGAGCCGGGCACGATGCGAATCAGTTTCCGAGGACGCTTGGTCAGCGCAGAGCTCTGCTGAACGACTGCATTGATTTTGTGGATTTCCTTCTATTTACTATCAGGTAAGTCCCCAAAAGCTCTTTTACCTTAACACATGCCTTTCCACTGAAGTGCACACGGTTAGTTTGGGGATATTTGTATTTTAAATAATTATTTGTCAACATATCGAAGCGAGCAACCTAATGCGATCCTTTTAAAATATATTTTGGGTTCCCCAAGATGAGTGTAACAGTTTGGCATTCTGCAGCCTAAACGGGTTACATTACTGTTTTAGTTCTAGACGCAACCTAAGCCGGTAATAAGGGTTAGTTCCCGGTAATACATAATGTAAATACACACCGTTGGGAGATATGCGGACGTGAAACATTTAAAGAAATACTTTAATTTGGGTGTTAAATAAAAATATGGTTCAAGCTGTATTGATTTGACTTGTGACATTGCGCATGGAATTAAGAGGCCTTGGTTTAAACATTAGGCAGACTCCACTTTGATTGATTCCGTCAGTTTGAATATCATTCAAAGCCATGCAATGATTTTTTTTAAATTTCCACTGCTGTTAATCGATACGAATTTCCATGGATGCTCTTATGTTCATCGTAATGTAGCTCCGCTCTCGTGCGTCCTCTCGTTGAGATGAAGGAGAAGGGTTTAGGCTTCGCTCTGTCTCTCTCTCGCGCTCTCTCTCTCCCCCCCCCCCCCCCCACACACACACACACACAAACACACATACACATACACACCAACACACCAACACACACACACACACACACACACACACACACACACACACACACACACACACACACACACACACACACACACACACACACACACACACACCCTTCTCTTGATAGATCTAAAGGGACGCTAAGGGATCCACATATCGACATATGTTGGAACAAAGGCATACAGAAAGGCAGGTACAGGCTTATGTATAAAACATTGGCTTTCACAGACACAATATACGCACCAAGTAAGCACAAATGTTCATAAAATATCAAAATTATAATCTGAAAAGGAAGATATCCACACACACACACACACACACACACCCACACCCACACCCACACACACACACACACACACACACACACACACACACACGCGCACGCACA